>NC_021161.2:5097122-5099688 GCF_000331145.2 Cicer arietinum
ACTTCGAATTCAACCTTGGTGTCTAATTTGATCCTAGTTATTGAATTCCTTTATTGAATTATTACCGAATTCTCTTTATTATTCTTGCCCTAATGTCTTAGTGATAGAACCTTTAATTCCAAAGTAACCCCTAATTCCTTAGTAGATTTAAGATTAGAATTAAGCATTACCGTATAGAAATTCTCTTATAAATTATTGCTTTGCAACTAATTTAATTGGTTTCATGGCCTGCATCTATGTCTAGACTACAAATTCATGAATTTCTCATCTCAAGCATTCGTAAAGTCCACTTCTGTTTCAAAATACAAATCGTAGAACATTTTAATGTTGATCAAGCAATAAAAAGCATTAAGCACAAAGATGAGAAAAATAATTCAACAAACTCATTCATATAACTAGAAATCAAATCATAAAAATAAGGGTTTCATCTTGTTACACTCATCCTTAACAAATAGGGTTTAGTTACTCATGATAGAGATAAAAGAGATAGAGATTAGAGAAGAATTACAAGAAGGATTCATAAATGATTCTTGATAAAACTGCTCCAATGATGTTAGAAACGGCCGTCTTGGAGTTTCTATGCTAGGGCACAAGTCTCCCAACTTCCCAAGAGTCAAAAAGATCCCTAAAACAGTGAAAAATTGTGTTTCTATGGTTGCTGATGCGCGTCGCGCGCCCCAGGCGTAGGAAACTTGCTCTAGGCGCGCCTAGACAATGTTGGATGGCTGGAAACGCGCCCCATGCGCAGAAAACGCACTTCAGGCGCGCCTGGACAGTGCTGAGTGGCTGGAAACGCGCCTCAGGCGCGTCTGACACGCTTCAAGCGCTCAACATCTGTTGTCCGACGTATATTGCCTTTTTCACCTCTTTCGAGTCTGTATTTGGTTCTGGTATCTTCAAGAAAGTTGTAGCGATGGAACTTAGCTTTGATGTGCACTTGGTTGGACTCCAGTTGGACATCTACAACTCCAGCTATGGCTGAAATACTCTACATAGGTCATGTTGATTTCTCAACAAAATTCAGCACTGCACTAAAACAAAGTAACAACACAAAACTCCGAAAAATCCCTACTTAATCAAGGAAATAATAACATAAATATTTCATTAAATCAAAGAGCTAAAATCAACAAAATATATCAAATAACTCCTTAAATTAACTAATGATTAAAGATAAATAAGACTAAAAACAATAAAAAAATATGCATATGATGAAGAGTCATCAGAATCCCAAACTTAATCTATTGCTTTGTCCCCAAGCAACAATTTATTTCAGATTTTGTGCAGTGAAAAGCAAATTTAAATTCAATTTCTCAAATCCAATCAATCTCAATTTTAAAAGTTTCAGCTACTACAAAACATTCATCATGCTCCATGGTTGCTTACAAAAAAATGACACAATTTGTTCACTTTAGCATTCATTCATCAAGTTCAATTCTCTCTTCACACAATCTCACCAAAATTTCTCTCAAGTGTTTAGAAAGGGTTACGAATTTAACACTCAAATCTGAGAACATGCATCACGCTACCATAGGCTTGAAAAAATTCTAGTTACCAATCACAATGCAGCAAACACATACACTTTTGGAGGACTTTCGGGTTGTAATGGGGCTTAGGTAAGGGTATGACATTTTGGGATAGTAGGCTTTACTACTTGGAGTTCGACATACATTTCCAAATTATTCAACATTTTTTATTTTTCTTCACCTTTTCATTCTGCAGATTCTCAAACATTGACAAAAGAACCAAGAAGATATTATTTACCGAAGTACACAAACTGAATTTTTTTTTCTTCTTTCTTCTTCTTCTTCTTTTTTTTTTCTTTTTTTTTTTTTTCCCTTTTTGTGAGAATCACCACCCAAACTTAAAAGGTTGCTATCCCATGAGCAACCCCAAACTTAGAATTTTACCAAGACAAGACAAAAATTTCCTACCTAACTCCAAGTAAGGTGATATAATGAGAGTCAGGTCTTTGGTTTGTAATGTGGCTAGTGACCGAAAGAAAAGGGCAATGCTCAAAGGGGCTAGCAAATGGTAAAATTTTCATAGGGTAGTTATAAAGGCTCAAACGACCAAACAAAATTGCCTCAATGTCTGCATAAATTACAAGTGATGCAAGTCAGAATTAGTGCAAGTTCTGAAGGGATAACACATGTATGGATAATCACATAACAAAGAATTAAAGTGTTTAGGCCCAAAAGCTCACAGCTAGGATAATAAGAAAGAGTATGAACTATTTAAATGATGCCAAACGTGTTAGTACAAAATTTATTTAATGGCAAGTAAGACTTCGACAACCAAGGAGTAATAAAAAATGCATGCATTAGTGAAACTTATCGAATTGAGCAATGATATGAGCAACGAAATAGAGTTTAAATTTCAAAATCCCAAATAGAAAACTTAAGACCAATTGCAAGTTGTTAATAATTCTTCATCATAGTGCACATTTACACACAATTAGAAAGAAACAAATTCAAAAAAAAAAAAAATAAGATTGCAAAAAATAAAAGTTACCTCTACCTGTGGGTTGCCTCCCACGAAACGCTTCTTTAAAGTCATTAGCTTGACG
>NC_021161.2:5099792-5100574 GCF_000331145.2 Cicer arietinum
ATCGCTTCTCAACGCATCTTTTTGA
Source organism: Cicer arietinum (assembly GCF_000331145.2). NCBI lineage: Eukaryota > Viridiplantae > Streptophyta > Magnoliopsida > Fabales > Fabaceae > Cicer > Cicer arietinum. The sequence continues at coordinate 5,099,818 of NC_021161.2, forward strand.
TTCCTTGCTCATACCAAACATCAAAACTAAGAGAACTAGCAATTAGAGACTAAAATTGGAACTAAATGGAGTAAAATAAATCTAAAATGCAATAAATAAATACGGTGCAAAGGATATAAAATTGGGTTGCCTCCCAATAAGCGCTCGTTTAGTGTCTTTAGCTTGACGTCTCAACTACTGTCAAGGTGGCATATATGACAGGAAGAACACATCATCCTTCTTTTTCTTTTTGTTTGGTAGAAATTCCATGAACTTAAGAAATAAAAGATGTTGTTTCCATGTCCTTTTCAATTGGACATTGATGAACAAGGCATAGATTGAATCTCGAACTTTATCAATCTCTTCTTTTTTCTTTTCCTCGTTCGTCTTTTCCTCTTGCTTATCTTCTTCTACCAAACCAATGAAATTATCTTCAATCTTCAACTTCTCCTCCATCTTCTCAAACTTAACCACTTGTTCAAATAACCTCTCACATTGATTTTCAAAACTTTTAATTGAAACCATGTTATTCTTCATGAATTCAACCAAAACGTCTGTAACGTGAAAGTCTTTGTCATCTGATTCTTTGGATATAATTTTTGGAGGTAGAATTTGTTCCCAATTGATCTTTTTAATGTAACGCTCGTTGTTTTTCTATGACTTTGACAAAAAAAATCTTCATATTCTACTAGTTCGGCAAGGTCATCAGCACAATTTCCATTCTTATGCGCTTCTCCGCAAAAGTCACACCTAAGAGTCTGCATCGGAGGGATCTGAT
>NC_021161.2:5101235-5102629 GCF_000331145.2 Cicer arietinum
GAATGATTCTTGATAAAACTGCTCCAATGATGTTAGAAACGGTCGTCTTTGAGTTTCTATGCTAAGACACAAGTCTCCCAACTTCCCAAGAGTAAAAAAGATCCCTAAAATAGTGAAAAATTGCGTTTTTATGGTTGGAGATGCGCGTCGCGCTCCCCAGGCGCAGGAAACGTGCTCCAGGCGCGCCTGGACAATGTTCAATGGCTGGAAACGCGCCCCAGGCGCAGAAAATGCGCTTCAGGCGCGCCTGGACAGTGCTGAATGGCTGGAAACACGCCTCAGGCACGTCTGGCGCGCTTCAAGCACTCAACATCTGCTGTCCGACGTATATTGCATGTTTCACCTCTTTCGAGTCTGTATTTGGTTCCGGTGTCTTCATGAAAGTTGTAGCTATGGATCTTAGCTTTCATTTGCACTTAGTGTGACTCTAATTGTACATCTACAATTCCAGATATGGCTGAAATACTCTTCATAGGTTATGTTGATTTCTCACCAAAATTCAGCGCTGAACTAAAACAAAGTAACAACACAAAACTCCGAAAAATCCCTACTTAATCAAGGAAATAATAACATAAATATTTCATTAAATCAAAGAGTTAAAATCAATAAAATATATCAAATAAATCCTTAAATTAACTAATGATTAAAGATAAATAAGACTAAAAACAATGAAAAAATATGCAACAACTTTAGGGTCTAACCAATTATGGACGCACCACACAATTATAAATGCATGAACGTAGATACTTTTGTTAGTAACAATACAGATCACTCAATCAGAGCGTCCAAAATCATTCAACATTGTCCTAAACCAACCTAGTGTAGACACAAAGTAATCACCTTGAGTAACCACAACATGTCATACACAACCATTATAACAACGTATCATATAACATTAATTTTCCACAATTTGAACATGTCAAACACAATCATTATTAATATTAATTTTGAAGATAACACACAAACAAAATCAATACATAACATGATGAAGAGTCATATGCACATAAAATTCAAGTAGGAAAGCGGATGGAGTGATGCCCTTACCGATATGAGTGTCGTTATTAAAATTCTCACTCAGTGGTCTTTGCTCCAAATGTGCTACACGATGAATCACTAACTCATCTAGTTTTTGAATTTCTTCCTTTTTCTTTCCTAAATCCTTTGCATAGCGTTTTTGAATGGAAGGCATCAGTTTTGTTTTATTCCTTTTTATCCTTAGAAGTGGGAACGTGATATTAAGCGGGGAACGTGATATTTTAACCTAAGCCATGAAATTTATTTTTAACGGTTTCCGTTTCATGCTTTTATTATTATTATTATTATTATTATTATTATTATTATTATTATTATTATTATTATTATTATTATTATTATTATTATTATTATTATTATTA
>NC_021161.2:5106967-5114278 GCF_000331145.2 Cicer arietinum
ATTTTATAGGAATGATTTAAATTTTAATAAATAAAAAACATTATTGAGAATATTCTGTTAGAGAGTATATAGTAATAGAGATAATAGTAATGAAAATATTGCATATAAGTGTAACGATAATTGAAATTAAAATAAATTGCTAGTTTATTCATACATGATAGAAGATTATGTTGATAGAATAATGATAATTGCCTTGATTTTAAATATGTGATATTGACTTTTATAGGAATGATTTAAATTTTAATAAATAAAAAACATTATTGAGAATATTGTGTTAGAGAGTATATAGTAATCATTTAATATTTGCTTAAAAATCATTTTGTCCTTTGAAGTTTTAACAAAGACCATAATTATGAATCTATTGTTCAAATCGAAGAGCACAAAATAGGAATATGTTAATTTATTGAGGACTACTATACTTACAAATATAATGATAAATGTCACTAAAGATAATATATGAAACTAGAATTATTTTGTTATTGAATAATTTTAAAAATGGTATTAGTTTCATTAATATTTATTCATAATTTATTTATTATATTTTGATATTCAATATTATAACTTCATAAAATATTTTAAAATCTTGAAAATTCTTGTGTTATAAATCCATTAAAATCTTAATTATAAAATATTGATGGTAAATAATCTTTTAATTTTTTTAAAGAGTCTTTTAAAATCTATACATTCCTACAAATTCTTTTAAAATCTTTAAGATTTTTTTGTTCAAAATAATCTTCTAGAAACTCAATCCACCACACCATCTAAGTCTATAAAGTCCTTTTAAATCCTATAAATTCTTTGAAATTCGTATTACAAATTTTGATAATATTTTAAAATTTTAAAAGTCATTCAAATCCTTTCCAAATCCACAAGATTCTTTATGTAAAAATTGTCTTTTAAAATACTAATCTAGTCAAATGATATATATATGGAAAAAAAATCATATAATATGAGGAAAATAATTATTAACAGTCAATAAGTCAAATATTAATTCTCAAAATTAAGAAAGAAAGTTGTATATAAAGCCACTAAGGGGTGAAGGCAAAATCAATATTAAAAGAATTGAGTAGAAATACAATATGTCTCGTTTTTCATTGATTGCAATTGTGTTTCTTTTAAGTGTTGCATCCTCGTATGCAGCTAAAGTTAAAGTTGTGGATGTTGCAACCATTTGCAAACAATCCTATAACGCTACTTATTGTATAGAACTTTTCAAATCAAAACCAAGTGGTGTAAAAGGAGACCTCGTTAGCCTTGCACAATACGCTATTGATGTTCTTCGTACCAAAGTAACCAAAGCAGTCGATCTAATCAACAAACTAAGTTCAAGCACTAGTGATCCTGCCGCAAAAGAATATTACGGTAATTGTTATGTGGATTTTGGTCCCGAAGGAGCACTTTCTGAGGTTAGCGCAATTCAAACACAATTAAAGAAAGGAGATTACGCTAATGTGGATTCAGGTGCAAGTTTTATAATGACCGATGTTGGTGATTGTTTCCCTGAAGATTTTACCGATACCTCTTTGATTCAAAAATATGTTGGTGAAGTCACAGATATTGCTCAGATTATCCGTGCTGTGACACATTTTTTGACGAGTTAGAATATTAATCATAGTTTATAATTGTTGCTAGGTATAAGTCAACTTCCATATCGATAATAAATATTTTGATTTAATATGTGTTATTTTTGTCTCTTTATTTTCTATTTGGTAATCTTCAAAGTGAATGTTAATTTACACTAAACAAATGTTCTAGCAAAATGACATATGATATTATGTCACTTATTATTTAATAATTTATCACATTTAATTAATGATCATATGTTATAAAAAGCAGGTTTTCCCCGTCTAAATCAAACGGGTTCGAGTGAGTACCCACGAGTGCGGGTTATGTTGCTATCCCAAGTCTTGAATATTCTGTTAATTTTTTCTGCTATTGCGATTTTCGGTTATCAACACTCATAATTGACGAACAAGTTAAGGTTACTTTTCTTTAGTCTTATTGTTTGGATTTTTTGACAATCTCTTCAAGTTTGATGTCTAATTTTAATTCGATTTGAATTTGAATTATAATAAAATCTCATCCTTACTCTTAAATTTTAAATTGATTTTCCAATACAAAAAAATTTATCGATTGTAAAATAGGTGGCATATATAAAGACATTCTCGATAGTCGTTTGATTGTTAGCATGCACTAAACGATTTTATATATTCATTCAATTTCCGATTTTCCTGATTCATCAACACAAATATGATAACTTGTGGTAAACATGATTCTTTAAGCAATTTCATATTCTATTGCATTAACTAAAGTGAAGTAGAAATGTCAATTTACAAGGAATGAAGTTTGAATTGTAAATTTACCTATTTAAAATTTCTTGTTAGAATCTTAAGAAAATATCTCAAGATTGATCTTAGTTATAAAAATAAAAAACGAAAAACATTCTTGGTTATAAAAATAGAAAACATAGAACGTTCTTGGTTACTTAAAATCACAATTTTAGCTTGTCTATTTAACTTGATAATCAAAATGACTGAAAGTAAATAGAGATAAGGGAAGATATACCACACAATGATATATCCAGGTTCATCCAACTCGGGCTATGTTCATTCCCAACTACTGTGAGGTTTTCCATTAAATGTTCAACCTTGATCTGTAACACCAATTCCTTTCCACCCAAAAATGATTCAATCAAGTTATCTATCAATCTTTAGAGAGGATTTTATAATTCACCTTTTAACCATAAAAGGATTTTTACAAATCTACTCAAACTATAAACAACCCTTATAGTTTTGAGTTTACACAATAATGATTTAAAGAGATTGGTAGAATCTGAGTATGCTCAAATTGTATTTAAGAATAGATTCTTGATTAAAGTAATCAGTAGTATAATTAAGATATATGAAGAGAAAATCAGAACTGTTTCTTCTGCGATTTGAGAAGCTTTCAAGTATGTAAGTGTATATGATTAATGGATTTTCTTAGCACTTGAGGTTCTACTTCTTCCTTGAGCTTAAGATTCCTTTTAAAGGCTTCAAGGAGGTTGATGACAGCTATTATAACTGTTGAAAAGGTGTCTGGGTGTCATGTCAGTCTTGACCAAAAACCAGACTTTTTAAACCTTGAATGTTCTTGATTTGAACATTATGTTTTATCATATGCATTAATAAAGTCTGATCTGTAGCTTATCTTTTTTTGACTATGATGATCTATTTTGCACACAAAAATCTCAGAGATGTGCTTAACTGATTTAAATTAAGACTGCCTTTTGATTCATGCAAAACAAGTTGGAGAATGATGTAACAAAGTTGGAGAATTATGGTCAGTAAGCTGGGGAATGATTGTATCATTCTGGTTCTGATGTCATAATACTGGAGAGTGATGTTAATCATTCTGGAGACAGTTGTTCATCATGGTTGATGTGACTCCCTAAACCCCAAAATAATATATATTAATTTAATTCGCAACGGATAAAGAAAATATGTTTTCAAGGAAATAAAACTTTTAGAGCAAATTTAGCACTCCAAATATGATTAATGAAATGCAATGCTATGCATTAGCTTAGACTCTACTTCACAATGTACCATTTTAACTCTGAAGTACTTGGTTAGGAGGCTTTATATTATGCCACCATCTCGGTGGGTGGACAATTCAAATTGGCCCTGTCCTCATAGATTCCCTCAACTCAACCCGAGACACATATATGTGACAGTCGAGGTAAACGCGTGTTGCATGGTAGCTCCCAAAATTTGGACTGCTACCTCCAAGTCACCTAGGAATTCCCCACCCGAATATCCTCCAAGGTCTAACAATCTTGCCTTAAAGCTCAACAGAAGACCGACACAATTAGACTCATTCAGTTGTACTTCCCCGAAATCGCTAGGCTTGCCAGGCCTTACCTATATGACGACAAAATAATTTCCACTTCACAAATTCTCAATATTTATTTTCTCCACTCGTTGGCCTATGATACTCCATTAAGACCGTCACCTCAAACACAAATTAGAATCACCATTATTTCATCAACTATGGAGTTACTTAAATATTCTCATCACAAATTCACAACATCATTATCAATAATCATATCTCATCAGATAAACTCATCACAATTTTATAGCATCATTATCATCAATCATCAATCATAAATCATCAGATAAACTTATCACAAATTAACAACATCATTATTATTAATTATACATCATCATAATCACATAAACTTATCAAAATGCATATTACATAAACACGTCTAATAAAACATATACATAAAATTCATTTGATATCCAATATCATAATAATATCAAATATCACAAATTTAATAAAAATAAATCAAACATCACAATAATATCAAATACCACACATTTTAACAAAGTTAAATCAATCAACACCTTATAAATATTTCTATTCCACATTTTATTCTCACAATTCCCAAATTATTACATCAATCAATTTATCACTCAAAGGGCGCCCTACGTAGCGAGCCCCAAATGAATCGTTGAGAAATACAGTTTTCCCGTTCCTCTAAGATTATATTATACTCATGAATTCAAACACTCTCTCACCTCTTACCTTATTTCAACGCTTTCACACACGAGTACAATTCCACGAGAAAACAATCTTTGTTCTTTGATGTTTTGTCCTTCAATCGATCTAACTCGAAAATTTATGGGTAATGTCGACAATAAATTATGAGAAAATACTCAAAAAAATAAATTCCGAAATTCAGTCAAGGAAAATTACCATAAATCAGGAAACCAATCAGTGGATAATATAACCACTTTTCTCATGATCGTTTTGACGTTGGTTTCACTCAAATCTGTAACAGCCCAATATTTTCATATATATTATATATGCGTCTTTTAGTAATTTTCGTAATTTATTATTTAATAAATAATTTATTCTATATGTAAAGAAATTAAATTAAAAGTTACCACTCTCTATTTTACTTGAATAATTATAATCTTTTATTTTTATTTAATTGTTTTGGTGTGACAATTACATTAGAACGGTTTATGGCATAATTATTTTCTACATGGACAATTGTGTATTTTGTTTATTTGATTAGTTTCGATGATCATGAAATTGATGTGTTAGATACGTTGACTTTATTTTGTTATGCATGACCTGCAATGATACTTTTGTTTTACTTGATTTATTTTAGTTGATGAAAACATTAATTGAATTTTTTAATTAAATTATAATTTCACTACGCAAAAAATGAGATTTAATAGCGCTCCTTTTACAGCGCTTGCTAAATACAAGTGCTGTTGTAAGTATATTTTAAAAATAACGGAGCCTTTTACAGCGCTTTTTTGACAAGCGCTGTGAAAAAAGCGTTGTTGTAGGGTCATATAGCGTTTGCGCATAATGTTATAAGTCTTTTACAGCGCTTTTCGCAAAAGCGCTGTAAAATGAAGCGCTTTCGCGTATTATTTTACAGCCCTTCTTTCACAAGCGCTGTAAAATACATGTGCTTTCAATCAATTTAACTACATATTACAGCGCTTTTTGTACAAGCGCTGTAAAATACATGCGCTTTCAAATATTTGAACTACCTATTACAACACTTTTTTTACAAGCGCTGTAAAATACATGCGCTTTCAATCAATTTAACTACCTATTACAGAGCTTTTTGTACAAGCGCTGTAAAATACATGCGCTTTCAAATAAATATAATTTATTTTTAAAACAAATTTACGAACCCTCATCACCTCTACTCTGGGAACCCTCATATCCTCTACGTACTGTGCAGCCATCTACGTTGTCTCAGGTATTTTTTACACATGATCTGTTATGTTTTGTTATATATATATTAAATCTACTAAAAATTGTTATATATATATTAAATCTACTAAAAATTGTTATATATATATTAAATCTACTAAAAATTGTTATATATATATTAAATCTACTAAAAATTGTTATATATATATTAAATCTACTAAAAATTGTTATATATATATTAAATCTACTAAAAATTGTTATATATATATTAAATCTCTTTTTTTGAAATTTGTTGACCTGTTCTGTTTAGAAATCTTTTCTGTTTTGAAATTGTTATTAGATATGTTGATATTGGTTTCTTTTTGAAACTTGTTGATATGTTTTGAAAGCATATTATTTTTGTAACTGTATTTATATAGGTCGATAATATGGATAGGAAATGGATGTCTGCCAATCGATTGTCAAAAGAGTATGAAAATGGAGTGAAAGAGTTTGTTGAGTTTGCAGTGAAGAATGCAAAAGATCCAATAGAGTCGTTTGTCCTTGTTTAAAATGTTGTTTTGGAAAAGTGTTAGAGAAGATGAATTAGAAGGACATCTAGTATGTAATGGAATTGATCAAAGCTACACATATTGGATAAGACATGGTGAGAAAAAAAAGGAAACATTAATTTTGAGAATAGTTTGACATATGCTTCAACTGGCTTCGATACAGATACATATGAGCCGGACCGAGTTGATGAGATCGCAAAAGCAGTTGAAGAAGATCTTCGAGATTGTCCTAAAATGTTTGAAAGTTTGTTGAGTGATGTAGAGAAAGAATTATATAATGGTTGTACTAAATTCACAAGATTGTCAGCGATATTAAAGTTGTACAACTTAAAAGCGAGTAATGGATGGTCTGATAAAAGCTTTACAGAATTATTAACACTCATAAAAGATATGTTGCCAGATGATAATGAACTTCCCAGTCGAACCTACGAGGCTAAACAGATTTTGTGTTCTATTGGCATGAGTTACGAAAGGATTCATGCATGTCTTAACGATTGCATTTTATTTCGAAACGAATATGAACTACTTAAGGCGTGTTCGGAATGCAATGTCTCTCGATATAAGAAGAAAAAATCTACTCCAACAAAAGTCGTGTGGTATTTTCCTATAATACCAAGATTTAGGCGCACGTATCGCAGTGAAGAAGATTCAAAACACTTGACATGGCATGCATATGAAAGAATTAGAGATGGAATGTTTCGACACCCTGCAGATTCCCCACAATGGGCAAAAATTGATCACGAGTATCCTGAATTCGGGATAGAGTCAAGAAATCTAAGACTTGCACTTTCTAATTGTCGCGTCCAATTTGTCCGCGAAAAAAAAGAGTCGCCACCAATTTTATTTTTATTAAAGGAAAAATTGGATAAAACCTAAAATAATATTTTTGAATCAAAAATTTAGATTCGGGAGTCGATTACGAGTAGGGAAGTATTATCGCCCTACAACGTCTGTTAAAACGGTTACCCTATAATTAATTATATACAAACTATTTATTTATTTATTTATTTATTTTTACCCCAAAAAGAATAATAAAAAA
>NC_021161.2:5114297-5119931 GCF_000331145.2 Cicer arietinum
AATAATAATAATAATAATAATAATAATAATAATAATAATAATAATAATAACAACAATAATATTTATTCATGGATTATATCCTCTATATTTGTTTTAAACTAAAGTAAAAAAATTAATTTTTCTTTTTAAAAAAATAACGTAATGTGGCGATATGTGAACGAGACAAATGAACACGAATGAATGAATGAATGAATGAATGTGTCGGTTTTTATTAATATTTTTATTGGACACGACCATTCAAATCATGAATGAAAGAAAGCACTTATACTTTTTTTTTGAACGTGATATCTTTGATCTCCTTTTTTTTGTCCTCTTTTATTTTCTTTTTCTTCCGTTCTTTCTTTTTTCTTTTTTTCTTTTTTGAAGAAGAATTAATATTGTGATGTGAAGTTGGATCTCCTGTTGTTGTCTGCCTTGTACTGTAAACAACCTATACTATATCCGATTTTATTGCAATTCATTGTATCGAGGTATGGCATATGTTTCACTTCCCAATACATGATAATCATAAGATGCATTCAGGAAAAAGAGTTAAATTATAAAGGTAATAACAGTATATATGAATATATTGAAATAAAAAAAAGAATATACATAAGATAAAACAAAAGAAATGGGTGGAAGACCCGACTTGGTTGCTAGTAATTCAATGGTAAAGAAAAAAGAATATACATAAGATAAAACAAAAGAAATGGGTGAGAGACCCAACTTGGTTACTAGTAATTCCAAGGTAGACTGTACTAACTTCTCATGCGATAATCCGATCCATATTGTTCATTTTGTCTTTTCGAGTATATATTCTTTGTTCTTGTTTTTCTTCTTCTCTCAGGTCGCCCTTTTGGGTTTTTAACCTAACAGATATTTTTGTGCACCCTAATTTTTGTCCAGGTTGCCCTTTCAGGTTTTCAACCTAGCGGGGTTTTTTTTTTTTTTTTACCATAGTTTTCGCCTAGGTCGCCCTTTCAGGTTTTCAACCTAGCGGGTATATTTTTTTGTACCCTAATTTTTGCCTAGGTTGCCTTTTCAGGTTTTCAACCTAACGAGTATTCATTATTTAAGCATAATACTTTTTTACGGCGTCTGAGTTTACAAGAAGAGCTAAATCTTTTCCATCCATATTCGTAAGGATCAAAGCTCCACCTGAGAAAGCTTTCTTCACGACGTATGGTCTCTCATAGTTAGGAGTCCATTTCCCACGATAATCCTTTTGAACGGGTAAGATTTTTTTCAGCACCAGATCACCTTCCTGGAATTCTCGAGGACGTATTTTTTTCTCATACGCTTTCTTCAGTCTTTTCTGATATAATTGCCCATGACACAAGGGCGCCAACCTTTTTTCTTCAATCAAATTCAATTGATCAAAACGCGTTTGTATCCATTCCGACTCCTCTAGTTTAGCTTCCATTAATACTCTGAGCGAGGGGATTTCTACTTCAATAGGTAGCACAGCCTCCATCCCATATACTAAGGAAAAAGGGGTTGCCTCAGTTGAAGTGCGTACCGAAGTACGATACCCATGTAGTGCAAATGGCAACATCTCATGCCAATCTTTGTATGTTTTAACCATTTTCTGAATAATTTTTTTGATGTTTTTATTTGCTGCTTCAACTGCACCATTCATTTTTGGTCTGTACGGGGACGAGTTGTGGTGTTGAATTTTAAAGGTGGCACACAATTCATCAATCATTTTGTTATTTAGATTTGTGCCATTGTCAGTAATGATCTTGCTTGGTAGACCATAACGACATATTAATTCCCTTTTTATAAATTTGACTACCACAATTTTGGTTACATTGGCGTATGAAGCTGCCTCTACCCATTTGGTAAAGTAATCAATTGCCACCAAGATGAAACGATGTCCATTTGATGCTTTCGGTTCGATCATTCTGATGACATCTATGCCCCACATTGAGAACGGCCAGGGCGCTGAAAGGGTGTTCAGGGGCACTGGTGGGGCGTGGATATTATCAGCATATATTTGACACTTATAACATTTCTTTTAAATAAACATTTATAACATTTCTTTACATAATTATAACAATCTTTTTCTAGGGTGAGCGAATAATATCCGGCCCGAAGAATCTTTCTAGACATGGTGTGTCCATTCATATGGATCCCATAAGAGCCATCGTGGATATCTTGTAGAATTTCCTTCACCTCATTAACATCAACACATCTGAGGAGTACCATATTGTGATTCCTCTTATACAAAATATTTTCGTTCACAAAAAAGCTCGCGGATAACCGTCTCAAAGTTCTTTTCTCATTCTCCGATATTCCGGGAGGATATTCTCTATTTACAAGATAATGTTTGATGTCGTGATACCACGGTTTTCCGTCAGTTTCTTCTTCCATGACATGGTAGTAGGATGGATAATCTCGACTCTCCATTTTAATTGATGGAATTTCATCGTTTCGATTTATTTGGAACATAGATGATAAAGTAGCCAAAGCATCAGCCAATTGATTGTCTTCTCGAGGGACATGGTGAAACGTGATTTTGTCAAATTCTAAAGACAATTCTTTTATGTAGGTAAAATAAGGTATTAACTTCTTATCTCGAGTTTCCCATTCTTGGTTAAGCTGATTAATGACTAGGGCTGAATCTCCATATACTTCTAGAACTTTTGCTTTTGATTCCAAAGCCGCCAAAACTCCCATGGCGCAAGCTTCATATTCTGCCATATTATTGGTACAATCAAAACACAATCGCGCCATGATAGGTATGAACTTCTTTTTTGGAGATATTAAAACAACCCCAATCCCATGCCCCATTATGTTTGAGGCCCCGTCGAACAACAAGGTCCATTTTCCATCATCATATTCTTCAGACAAAACAATGATACTTTCGTCTGGGAATTCACATTGCATTGATTTCTAATCATCAACAGGTTGATTAGCTAGATAATCTGCTAAGGCACTCCCTTTGATGGCTTTCTGAGTAACATATGTAATATCATATTCTGATAACATCACCTGTCATCAAGCAATTCGCCCTGTGAGAGCGGGCTTTTCAAAAATGTACTTGATTGGATCCATTTTGGATATCAAATAAGTTGTATGGCAAAGCATGTATTGCCTCAAGCGATGAGCCGCCCAGGCTAAGGCACAACAAGTACGTTCTAACATTGTATATCTTGTTTCAACATCTGTAAATTTTTTACTTAGATAATAAATGGCATGCTCTTTTTTTCCTGTTTCATCATGTTGCCCCAGTACGCATCCCATGGCCCCGTCGAGGACTGTAAGATACATAATCAAGGGTCGGCCCAGAACTGGTGGGGCTAGAATTGGAGGATTTTGCAAATACTGTCGGATTTTTTCAAATGCATTTTGACATTCTTCGTTCCACACAACTGTTTGATTTTTCCGTAAAAGTTTAAATATCGGTTCACAAGTAGCAGTTAGTTGTGATATAAATCTTGAAATATAATTTAGTCTCCCAAGAAAACCGCGAACTTCTTTTTCTGTACTCGGGGGAGGCATTTCTGCAATGGCTCGAATCTTATCGGGATCAACCTCTATTCCTCTCTGACTAACCACAAATCCCAATACTTTGCCCGATCTCACCCCAAAAGTGCATTTGGAGGGGTTGAGCTTTAGCTTAAACTTTCAAAGTCTTTTGAAGAGTTTCTTTAGATCAATAATATGTTCTTCTTCTGTTTGTCACTTAGCGATCATGTCGTCTACATAAACTTCGACCTCTTTATGTATCATGTCATGGAATAGGGTTACCATAGCTCTTTGGTAGGTTGCTCCAGCGTTCTTCAGACCAAAAGGCATTACTTTATAACAAAATGTTCCCCAAGGAGTGATGAAAGTCGTTTTTTCCATATCTTCAGCTGCCATCTTAATTTGATTATACCCAGAGAAACCATCCATAAAAGAGAAGAGTGAATGGCGAGCCGTATTATCAACCAAAATATCGATGTGAGGTAACGGGAAATCATCTTTAGGACTAGCTTTATTAAGGTCCCTATAATCGACACACATTCGTACTTTGCAATCCTTTTTTGGCACTGGTACAATATTGGCTATCCATTGGGGATAATTTGCCACAACGAGGAATCTTGCGTCAAATTGTTTTTGTATTTCTTCCCTGATTTTTAATGACATATCAGGCTTCATTCGCCTTAATTTTTGTTTCACCGGAGAAGAATCGGGTTTTAAGGGCAATCTATGCTCCACTATGCTAGTATCCAATCCAGGCATATCCTGATACGACCAGGCAAAAACATCTTTGTATTCATGTAAGAGTTGGATTAGTTTGTGATATACTTCTTTCTTTAAGATGGTGCCAACCTTAATTTCTTTCCTTCCTTCTTCCGTCCCTAGATTAACAATTTCTATCGGTTCCTCAAAGGGCATGATACCCTGGGTTTCCCGTTCTACCGCTCTTAACAAATCTAGAGGGGGTTCATAATCTTCTTCATTATCTTTTTCTGTTTGACTAACAAGATGGTTAAGATTATGCAACGAGACCTTAGTACAGTCGTCTGTGAATGAACTATTCCCAAATCTGCAGGATTCAAGGCTAGGATAAGGAGAAAGAAGGAGAAGAGAAAAAAAAATAAAAAATAAAAGAATAAAAAAAAATGGAGAATGAATATAAACATATGAAAGTGATAAGAAAGAACAATAAGAAAACAAAATGAGAATGCATTTATTGAAATTCAAAGTATTAGAAAAACAACATTGTATCCATCCTAAATATAATGAAACATCTTAAGGTCTTAGTAACAGTAATAATGCTTTTAGAATTACATGGGAATTGCATTAAATATCATAGGTGACTTGACTACTTTCCAATTCCTGATTTCTGCCCCTACACCACACGGGCGAATCCAATTAGCATCCCCATCAAACATGTCATCTTCAGCTGCCGCAATATGGATTTCACTTGTTGGTCTTGCACTTTGGAAACTCCGTCGGATGTAACAGATGGGAATCCTTTCGATTCTTGGCTCTCGATTTTCAATTCGAGCTAATTTTTTTCTTTTTTCTCTTTGACCAATCTCCGTTTGTCATCCCTGGTGGGTTTGTAACCTAAACCCCACTTATCTCTATTTTCAGGAAGTTCCACCGGTTCTCTGAGCCCTTCTTCATCCTTCCCCAACTCGTGCCATGGATGGTGTCCTCTGCTCAACATGAACTTAGCCACCATAATAGCAGTGTTGGACATATGTGGTTCTATAGGTGTCGTTTCGACATAAGCGGTGTCCACGATTTCTAGTGTTTGGAAGGCAGTTTCTAGAGCGTCTTTTGTTGTCTCAACATAAGGTGTGGTGGACAAATTACTCACCAACAAATCTCCTTCTCCTGATACGATTACCAATTGGTCATTTATCATATACTTCAGCTTTTGGTGTAAGGTTGACGGCACGACGCCGGCATAATGGATCCATGGCCTCCCCAATAAGCAACTATAAGCGGGTACAATATCCATCACGTGAAGCGTGATTTCGAATGTGACCGGGCCTATTTGAACTGGGAGATCGATTTCCCCCATTACTTCTCTGCGACTCCCGTCAAAAGCTCTAACAACCATGGGACTTGGTCTCATATATGTACCATCACAAGGTAGTTTTGCTAATGTTGATTTTGATATGACATTCAGTGAGGAGCCATTGTCAATGA
>NC_021161.2:5120748-5125825 GCF_000331145.2 Cicer arietinum
GCATTTCCTTGGATTAACCCAAATTTACATAACTCAGAGAAAATCAGTCCCATCGGGGCCTTAATTTTCTCGACCTCCTTTATTACTTGGTGATTTTCTTCGATTGCATTCACTATTGGCCCACCATGGACTGGTAGAGGATTATTCTTCACGCTAGGCTCGTTTTCTTTAAAATTCAACCATCCAGCCTTAAGCAAATCGTGCACCTTAAATTTTAAAGCTAAGCAGTTTTCAGTAGAGTGTCCTACAGCCCCAGAGTGGTAATCACACACGGCGTTCGAGTCATATCCTTTTGGGTAGGGTGGTTCTATAGTTTTCCAAGGACATAGTTCAACCATAGAATTGCTAACCAGATGCGGTAATAACTTTGCATAGGTCATAGGGATTGGGTCGAAATGTACGAACTTCCTCCCACGATAATTTTTCCCTGACTTTCATATGAATCTTGATTCCCTTGTAAGTGTTGACTTAGAGTACCTGAAGTTGTAGCAGCGTAAGGGCGACGAACAAAAGAAGGATTAGCTAGGTTTGATGCCACAAAATGGCTTTCTTCCTCCTTTTTCTTATTCGCACCTGCGGGCAACTTTTTTGTGTTATTTAATCCGGTATAGCCGGAAGCAATCTTTCCGCTTTTCAATCCCATTTCTACTCTTTCACCTATGATGACGAGATCTGAAAAATTTGATGAAACGCTTCCTATCATTTTGTCATAAAACGGAGGTTGAAGAGTGTTTATGAACATGGTCACCATTTTCTTTTTCAGATAGGGGGGTTCAACCTGGGAAGCTAGTTCTCTCCATCGTTGGACATATTCCTTGAATGTTTCATTGCCTCGTTTTGTCATATTTTGCAGCTGGATTCTATCAGGAGCCATGTCGAGATTATATTTGTAATGTTTCAAAAAGGCATCCACGTTTTGTCATATTTTGCAGCTGGATTCTATCAGGAGCCATGTCGAGATTATATTTGTAGTGTTTCAAAAAGGCATCCACCAGATCTTTCCAAGAGCTGATATGAGCTCGCTCAAGGTGCATATACCAACTCAAGGAAGCTCCTGTCAAACTGTCTTGAAAGAAGTGGATTAGCAGTTTTTCGTTATGGGCGCAAAAACCCATTTTTCGACAATACATAATAAGATGGTTCTTGGGGCATGTAGTTCCCTTGTATTTGTCGAATTCAGGCAATTTGAATTTCGGAGGTATTATAACATCAGAAACAAGGCATAGGTCTGAAGCATCAAATCCATAATTGTTTCCCCCTTCGACAACTCTCAAGCGTTCTTCCAAGGCTTGCCATTTTTCTTGGGATTGATTGCTCTCGAGCGGTCGAGATTCATGGTGTATGTTTAACATCACCGGCTTAGCTTCGGTAGATTTTCCTTGCGATGAAGAGCCAGGAAAGCCCGAAGTAAGTGGTGAAGGTTGCACTTGAGGGAACTCGCCAGTACCATGTTGTGGATTTGTAGCCACGACCAGTGTATTGTTGTTGGGGAGACGAGTGTCTATGGGTGGGGTATAACTTGGAGGAAGACCATAAGGTGGAACTTGTTGTGTCTTCCCTTCTTGATAATTGGTGAAAAGGTGTGGAACGACGCCCGTTGGGTGAACAAGAGTGTTTTGGGGCACCTCCTCATCTACCAAAGGATTCCCATCATTTCTATTTCCGAGTGCTTGTAACATCTCCAAGATCTTGGTCATTTGCCCCTTGAGCTGGTTCACATCTTCTCTTATTTCTGTTTGCTCTAGCTCATCCATGATTTTTGACTGGGATCGTGTCCGATAACGGTGTCGTAACACCAAATTTTTTGTTTGTTGTGTTATTTTTTCTGTGAAAGAATATGGCATGAGTATGCAATGTGATGTATGAAAATGTAATTGTGCATGAATGTTAAAGACATATTTATTGCTTGTTTGTGAATATCTTAACCAATAAAGAGAGGGCCATGGGATCAAAAGTGGGGCCAAATTTAATTTATTGAGAAAAAGTAAGATACAAGTTTTGCCACAAAACGAAAGTAGAAATCTAAACATGAAATTTGAAAATTTAATGAGCCATCAATTTTTTCATTTGCTCGATTAAACTTTTACAATGTTCAATAAAAATGGAGATCTCTTGAGGGGTAGAGAGAGGATTAGCCATCCCGTCAGCAGCTCTTAATAATGGTGGAATTTCTCTGATAGCAGAGTTGGTCAAATAAACTAGTTTGGAGAAACGATCCATCCAAAACATTCCTTCTTGAACAAGTCTCTCGATAGTGTCTTTTTGTGTATACATCTCGTCTTCTTTTCTTGCAAGTTCAGCTCGGTATGCTTCGATGATCTCTTCTTGGCATTGCCTTTCTATCATGATCTTGTTTTCACATTCCGCTCTTACCCTCTCTATTTGTTGCTTCAGATTTGCTTCTTGCCGACGGATGATTTCATGCTTTTCCCCAGATTTCTTTAGCAACTCTTTAAGCCTAAGACCTTCAATCACTGCATCATCCCTTTCTTGACGTCTGAGTCTTAACTCTTCATTCGCACCCCGCAAACAGATTCGAGTTCTCTCCTTGCTTTCTTCTTCCTCTCTTGCTCTTTTTTGTACTTTCTCAAGGATAAGGGATTGTTGGGTATTCTTATACTCCATATCTCTATAAGCCTGGTGAGCCATCTCCAATTCTTTTTGTAATTTTTCAATTTCTTGTCCTTTGAGAGCTAAGTCGGCCTCTAAATCTTCAGTGCTAAAAAAAGATTCTGTTGTTACTACCTCGGGAGTAATGATGGTGCTGTGAAAAGGCAACTTGACCTCTAATGCCCTCCTTTTCACCCAATTATGATATTCCTCTCCTATACCACAACTTCTAGGCCCTAATTCTTGTCCTCTTCTAACAACATCTCCCCAAGACTTACGTATTCTTCTCAACAAGCTAGCATCATAAACATCTCGTCCATGAATAACAAAAGATTTTGTTACGTCCATTATCAGAGGTTTTGTCATAGGATAACCCAATTGTCTCAATGCAACATAGGGACTATAATTTATACAACCTTTGGTTCCCATGAGGGGAACATCTACAAAAACACCGCATCTACAAATCACTTCATTTATATCTTGACTCCGGGAGTACCATTGAATCGTTCTTTCGTTGAGATTTGCTAGAACGTTGGCCCATTCCTTTTTGCTCTTAGTTCTTAATTGATGCATGTCTTGAAAAATATGTTTGACAAACCAAAAATAGAGTATTGGCGAGCAACAATGGATTAGGCCCCCCTCTTTCTCATGACGGAAGTCGAGCGTGTAGTAAATGTCAGCCAAAACTGCCGGTACTGGATTCTCCCCTCTATGCTTGTAAGCCAAAAAGACGTCTATTGCCATGAAATCCACAAAATCCTTAATGGTTGGAAATAAAACAATTCCATATATAATTAAGGCAAGCACATCCATGAAAGTGTCCCATTTTCCATCTCTTGTTAAGTTTACTACTTTCTCCTCAAGATATTTTATTGGAAATCCAATCAAATTATCTTTGTTGGTTCTATTGTCTTTTATTTCCTTTATAGGGATGTCAAACGTTTCAGCAATTGTTTTCAGTCGGGGTAGTGTTCCATGTATTGGTAAGTTTTACTCCCCTTCATCGGATATCCCATTATTCGTTCGAACTCCTCCAACGTTGGGGCCAACTGAAATTCCTTAAAAGTGAAACACCTAAAAGGAGGATCATAGAATTGGGCCAACGCTGTAAGGGCATCCACTTGTACATTAACTTCAAGTAAATCAAGAATCTTACCGAATTTCCCCATAAAGATTACACGTTGTACTTTCTTCAACTTCCGAGCAAGATTCTTAATGTTGTTCACATCAGGTTTAAGAACTCTCAATGGCAAGGTCTTTCTTAATGGAGTAATATTTGAGCCACCATTTGATCCCATATTTCCTGTGGTCAAAGTTATTCACAACAAGCCTTAATTTTTATGGTTTTGAAAATGATGAGATAATGATTTTTCAAAAGTAACCATGATAAAGACTATGATGCAAACAAACAAAAAAATGATGATGAGGAAGAGAAAAAAAAAAAACTTGGGTATACTAGCGGGTAGTGAACATGACATAGAGTAAGATTTTCGTATGTACGTGCGATTTATACCATTTTTCCATGTGAACCTTTACTAAGGGTAGCTCTATAGTTCTATAATGGTTCCTAGAGCACACAACTCAATTCTAAAATATTAAACCAATTAATAGGTAAACTATTAAAATGGAAATATTATAGAAAAGGTCAACTCTAGGTGAGACTTTCATGACAACCAAACAAGATGTACATCTAGAAGATTATCATTACATAGTCTCGAACTTACCTTAGGTTGTACTCAGCCCGGGTATAGAGCCCATTCATAAGTGTGTGAATCGTGTTAGGGTGTATAGAAAAATAAAAAAAAATCATTACAAAAAATAAATTGACAAAATGCATATAATTATATCAACAATATGACAAAATAAAAAATAATAATAAAAAAATAAAACAATAGGGGTAATATAAATAAAAATAATAAATAATAAAATAACTATATATAATTAAATTAGATTGGGCTTGACTCTCAAATTGTCCCCAGCGGAGTCGCCAGCTGTCGCGTCCGGTTTGTCCGCGAAAAAACAGAGTCGCCACCAATTTTATTTTTATTAAAGGAAAAATTGGATAAAACCTAAAATAATATTTTTGAATCAAAAATTTGGATTCGGGCGTCGATTACGAGTAGGGAAGTATTATCGCCCTACAACATCTGTTAAAACGGTTACCCTATAATTAATTATATACAAACTATTTATTTATTTATTTAATTATTTTTACCCCAAAAAGAATAATAAAAAATTAAATTATTTACATTAATGAAAGAAAAAAAATATTTGTTTTATTAATTTGGTTTGACAAGGGAAAGACTTTGCTCCTACGTATCCCCATGTGCAATAGGGAAATCAAAATTCACGTAGTTCTTGGGTAGAATATATTAATGTGTTGACCGATTTTATTATTATTTTTATTTATATATGTATCAAAAAATAAAAATAAAAATGTAATAATAGTAATAATGATGATAATAAT
>NC_021161.2:5126351-5138382 GCF_000331145.2 Cicer arietinum
AATAACGTAATGTGGCGGTATGTGAACGAGACAGATGAACACGACGGTGAAATAATCTGTTAAATTATTTGCTCGTACGTTGTCGGATATGTCGCGATACAAAGGCCACCCACGATTGAGAGTAAGTAATATGGTGCGGCGAGCGAGGATGAATTTCATCCGGCGGCCGCGACCATTAATTCTAATCCTAAAGGTGAAAACATTTATACGTTGTTATGATTTTTTTTAGTTATAAAGACGTATTAGGAATATTATATTACAATATGGTGCAATTTATTTTCTCGGCCTATAAACATCAATTGGTTATATTTTTTATTATTATTTTTGTGTTGCAAAGAAAACAATTTTAGGATTAAATGATTCTTTAAAAAAATAAAAGCTTAACACATGAGTTTACTTTTTACAACCAGGAAAAAAAATAGAAAGCGAAATAAAATATATTTAAAAAAAAAAGATGAAAAACAAAACAAAATACTAATAAGCAGAAAATTAGAGAGAAAAAAATTAAGAAAAATGATACCTTACTCCTGAATTGTTGTTTTGCTAGACCGATTGTTTCAAGATCATATTTTCTTCTTCTCTTTTGCCAACTAATCTCTCTATTTTTTATATGCTCTCAATTTATGTTTCGAATTCTGTCCCTATTTGTCTTCTTGTGGCCGACTATTTATAGACTTTTGGGTATAGATTTCAAAAGACAAAAGAATAATTGTCAATTGATTACCATTAATCTATTTTTGTTGGTTTCTTTTCTTTTAATTGGCCACAATTATACCGATTCTTATTGCTATTTATTCATTTCTTCGGTTTTCTTTTCTATTCAATTGATCACCATTATTCTGATTTTTATGACCATAAATCCATTTCTTTTCGGTTTTTTTTCATTTATTTTGATCATCATTGCATCGATTTTTATGACCATCAATTCATTTCTTTTCCATTATGGTTGTACTAAATTCACAAGACTGTCAGCGATATTAAAGTTGTACAACTTAAAAGCGAGTAATGGATGGTCTGATAAAAGCTTTACGGAATTATTAACACTCATAAAAGATATGTTGCCAGATGATAATGAACTTCCCAGTCGAACCTACGAGGCTAAACGGATTTTGTGTTCTATTGGAATGAGTTACGAAAGGATTCATGCGTGTCCTAACGATTGCATTTTATTTCGAAACGAATATGAACTACTTAAGGCGTGTCCGAAATGCAATGTCTCTCGATATAAGAAGAAAGAATCTACTCCAGCAAAAGTCGTGTGGTATTTTCCTATAATACCAAGATTTAGGCGCATGTATCGCAGTGAAGAAGATTCAAAACACTTGACATGGCATGCAGATGAAAGAATTAGAGATGGAATGTTTCGACACCCTGCAGATTCCCCACAATGGGCAAAAATTGATCACGAGTATCCTGAATTCGGGATAGAGTCAAGAAATCTAAGACTTGCACTTTCTACTGATGGAATGAATCCACATGGTCTTCAAAGCATCTCACATAGCACGTGGCCTGTGATTTTGGTAATATATAACCTACCTCCATGGTTATGTATGAAGCGTAAGTTTATGATGTTGTCTCTGTTAATTTCTGGACCCAAACAACCGGGGAATGATATCGACGTATACTTGACTCCTTTAATTGAAGATTTAAAAATTCTGTGGGAGACAGGTGTGGAAGTTTATGATGGGTATAGGAAAAAGTGTTTCAATTTGAGGGCTATGTTGTTCGGCACAATTAATGATTTTCCAGCATATGGTAATTTATCAGGATATAGCATTAAAGGTCAGTGTGCATGTCCTATATGTGAAGAGAGTACAAATTGGATGCGGTTGAAACATTGTAAGAAGAATGTGTTTCTTGGACATCGTAGATTTTTACCTTATAGTCATCAGTATCGTGGGTGGAGAAATGCATTCAATGGAAAATCAGAGGAAGGTAAAGCTCCTTTAGCACCGACTGGATATCAAATACTTGAAAAAGTACAAGGTTTGACCAATAAATTTGGCAAACCTTTTGCGGGAGAGCTGGTGAAAACTGGGTGGAAGAAAAAGTCAATTTTCTTTGAATTGCCATATTGGAAGTCATTGTATGTAAGACATTTCCTCGATGTGATGCATATTGAAAAAAATGTATTTGAAAGTGTTATTGGTACGTTACTCAATGTTCCAGGAAAGTCTAAAGATGGCGTCAATGCAAGATTGGACTTGGTCGATATGGGAATAAGAAATGAACTGGCTCCAGTAAAGAAAGGAAATCGCACATATCTACCTCCAGCCGCTCATACTCTATCTAGAAAGGAAAAAATTGTTTTATGTAAATTTCTACACGAAGTTAAAGTTCCAGAAGGATACTCTTCGAACATTAAAAATTTGGTTTGTATGAAAGACCTCAAGTTAAAAGGTTTGAAGACCCATGATTGTCATATTATAATGGAGCATTTGCTACCAATAGGTATACGTTCCATTTTACCTGAAAAAGTTCGACTAGCCTTAACTAGATTATGTTTCTTCTTCAGGGAAATTTGTAGTAAAGTGATCGACCCTCAGAAATTACCGACATTGCAGAGGGAAATTGTTGTTACTTTGTGTGAGCTTGAAATGTATTTCCCACCATCGTTTTTTGATATAATGGTTCACCTTACTGTTCATCTGGTTAAGGAGACACAACTTTGTGGGCCAGCTTATATGAGATGGATGTATCCGATAGAACGATATATGAAAATATTAAAAGGGTACGTAAAAAGTAGAAGTCGACCAGAAGGTTGTATTGCTGAACGGTACATTGTTGAAGAGGCTGCTGAATTTTGTACTGAATATCTGTCCAATGTTGAATCCATAGGGCTTCCCATGTCTCGTCATTCGGGAAGAATATCAGGAGAATGGATAACTGGAAGGAGACTACTGACTATATCAAGGACAGAATGGGAGCAGGCACAAATGTATGTTCTACACAATGATGATGAGGTTCAACCGTATGTTACAATACACATGGATCAGTTATCTCGTTTGAACATGAATAGGAATCAAAATTGGATAACTCGGGAGCACAATCGAAGTTTTATAACATGGTTAAAAAATCACATAATGTCAAAATTTGATATAGACCCCGGATCAATTTCAAATAGATTGAGGTGGCTAGCAAATGGTCCGAGCTTACATGTCTTTTCTTACACTGGTTATGTTATTAACGGCTACACATTTTATACCAAAGAACAAGATGATCAGACCACTATGCAAAATAGTGGAGTCACTCTCGTAGCTGAAGCGATGCATGTCTCAAGTGCAAAAGACAAAAACCCAATATATGCAAATCTATCATATTTTGGGGTTATCGAGCGCATATGGGAGTTAGACTACACAATGTTTCGTGTTCCCATATTTGGTTGCAAGTGGGTCGATAATAATAATAGCGTTCGGATTGATAGGTCAGGATTCTTGCTTGTCGATTTTAATAGGGTGGGATGCAAAGACGAGCCTTTTATTTTAGCTTCGCAAGCTCAACCAGTGTTTTATGTCACTGATCCTTCTGATGATAAATGGTCTGTTGTCCTATCGACCAATAAAATAAGTGATGATAACAATAATGATGAAGATGTTGGTAATGATCTTTTATTTGCAACATCACAACAGCCACATGAAATTGATTCAACTGATGATGGTTTATATCTTAGAGATGATCATGATGAGGGAATTTTGATTAATCCATCGTTTCATATTGTAAATGGACAAACAAATGTGAATCCCACTAGGAAAAGAAGAAGGGCATATTAATGTACATGTTTAATTGTTTTATATAAGCCATGCATGTAATCTGAACTGTGTTATTGAGTGTTTTATACTACGTATTGAGTGTTTTATACTAAGTTCTGATTAATTTATTTTCTGATTAATTTATTTTCTGCTTATATTTAGCTTGATTTGAGTGTTTTATACCAAGTTCATGTAACAATGAGTGTTTTATATTTAGCTTGATTTACATGAACTGAACTGAATATAAATTAGTAATTTACATGAACTGAATTGAACTGAACAGAGAGATTCTCTTTTGCTCAATGCATATATATATAGATTCTTCAGAAGTTCTCATTTCTAATAATTCATCATCTCGTAAAGTATTGTGATAAAGACAATGATAACAATATTTTTAATCCAATAAACAATGATAAAAATGTTTTTAATGTCATCCCAACCCAAATAAACCAAACACAAAAATAAAATAAAGAGACATTTTACAGCGCTTATCTTAAAAAGCGCTGTAAAAGATCCTTTTAAAAATAAAATAATGAGTGTTTTATACCTTTTACAGCGCTTTTCACACAAAGCGCTGTAAACGACTCTTTTGAAAGTGAGTAAAAAAGACATTTTACAGCGCTTATTTGACAAAGCGCTGTAAAAAAGCTTTAAAAATAATATTCATCAGACACCTAATTTCTTCAAACACCTTGTACGCATCATGGGAATCCAAAAAACATCAGACACAAACCCATTTCTTCAAACACCTTGTACGCATCATGGGAATCCCCAAAAACACATTGTTAACAAAAACATCAGACACAAACCCATTTCTTCAAACACCTTGTACGCATCATGGGAATCCCCAAAAACACATTGTTAACAAAAACATCAGACACAAACCCATTTCTTCAAACACCTTGTACGCATCATGGGAATCCCCAAAAACACCAGACACAAACCCATTTTTCGCAACATGGCAATGATCCTGAATACCAATTAAGTTTCGATTTAAGAAGGAAAGAGAATGTAAAGAGATAAAAAGGGTGTTGAGGTGGAGATTGAATTGTGAGAGAGTAAGCTTTGATGTTTGTGAAGAACATGCATAAAATGAGAAGAGTTTGGTGAAGAGGAAAAGAAGCGCTGTAATAAAACAATGAGGCCTTTTACAGCGCTTATTTAAAAAAGCGTTGTAACAGGCTTTAAAAAAAACATTAATATACCATAATAAAACAAGGAGGTATTTTACAGCGCTTTTTCAAATAAGCGCTGTAAAAGAGCCTTTTAAAATTAACATAATGAGACCTTTTACAGCGCTTATTTGAAAAAGCGCTGTAAAAGGCTTTTAAAAAAACATTCATATAACATAATAAAACACGAAGGTCTTTTACAACGCTTATTGGGAGAAGCGTTGTAAAAGAGGCTTTTAAAAATTTAAATAAAGACGCCTTTTAGGGCGCTTTTCAAACAAGCGTTGTAAAAGGCTTATAAAAAAGCGCTGTAAAAGAGATTCCCAGAAAAAGAGATTCCCAGAAACAAATCAGTTACATCTCCCGAAAAGGTTTGTCACATTTATTCCCTAAGGTTTGTCAATTTTTCAGATTTAATAAACTAACATTTAACCTCATTTTTTTAGATCCAATTAAATAAACCACCCGTACAACCAAAAAGATCCAGCAAACCTCCAACATTGGATCGGGGAAAATCGGTCGCTGCTGCCCATGTTCCTAAAATAAGTCAGCCACGCCTAGCTAAACACGGGGCGTGTCTTGACATCCAAGTAAAACAGAACATGGACAACAACGACGATTCGCGCATCATACCCATGAATAAAGCTATATTCGGAAATGAGTATGATGAATTTCTCGAAAAGGAGCACATATACGAACTTCTCAACCATACGGAGCTTAGTGCTACTGTCATGTGCTTGTACATAAGGTAAAAAATACTTTTAATTGCATTTATTGTTAATTAATTAAATGTATTGGTAATTAATCTAGTTTAAAATTTTCATTGAAGGTTTTTGTATGAGAAGATCGTGTGCACGAGGAAATTGTCAAATAAATACTCATTCTTGTCTCCGCATAAGCTGTCGATGTGCAAACTCGATCCAGTAAATGTAAAGAAATACATTGTAGATATGTTATTAGGAAATAAAGAAAAGTATAAATTGTTCTTCGCACCATATAATTCAGGGTACGTAATTATATATTATTTATTTATATCTTTTTTAATTGATATGATTTTAATTTATTAGTTGTGTATAAACAAAATTGCTTAACCAATTTTTTTTTGTTGTTGTAGGGCACATTGGGTTTTATTTGCAATCAATGCGGTCTCTGAAGTTATATACTATTTAGATCCCTTGCATGACAATTACAACAATCACTCCAAAATAAAGACTATGTTCGACACGTAAGTAATATTCATTTATTTCTTACATATATATATATAAATAATGTGTTTGTTCATGCTATAATAATCACATTTATTCATTCGATAGTGCCTTACAAGTTTTTCGAGCTCAAAGAGGTGCTACAGTGTCGAAGCAAAAGTCTAATAACATCACATGGATCCCAATAAAGGTTTGAAATATATGCCTTTAAATTTTCATTTACAAATATATGCCTTTACGATTAATGCACAAATATTTTATTGACTTATATGTTTTTATTTTACAGTGCCCTCGTCAAACAAACAACATCGACTGTGGGTACTACGTATTGAGATTCATGAAGGAGATTGTTAACAAGAATAAAACTATTATCCTAGAAACGATACGGTATTTTCATTATATGATTTTCATATATAATTAAATTATCTATATATTTGATACTAACTTAATATAATATGTTCAATTTTTATATTGATGTACTTTGACAATTCCAGTCCATCATATTATGATGAAGATCTAATGGAATTAAAGGAAGAATGGTGTCAGTATGTGCTTGAAATGCAAATTATTTGATTTTCTGGGAAATAGCATACTGTTGGGCAAGGGATCTAAATATTATATGGTAGCTTGTGCATATTCTGTTAGTTTTATATGTATATGATCATATGACACAATATATGAACATGCATATGAATATGTAGTTAATTAGGTTGTAAATTAGGTTCAATGTATATGTAGTTAATTATGTTGTAAATTAGGTTATATATATGTATCTGAATGTAGTTAATTATGTTGTAAATTACAGAGTTACAGAGTTACATATATGTTAATTAAGTTACAGAGTTCTGTTTTTTGTCTACTGATTGTGTGAATGCTTATGGTATTTGAATATGTTTTGTTGTTGTGTGAACTGATTCTGGATCAAAATAATTTTGGATAAAAAGATAAAAGACAGCGCTTTCTAAAAAAATGCCATAAAAAGCTAAAAAGCGCTTTTTCAAAAATTTAATTTACAACGTTAAAAAAAAAAACACATTTTACATCGCTTTTTCTAAAAAGCGCTGTAAAATGCATACTCATAATTCATATATTTGGTGTGCATTTTACAGCGCTTATTCGAAAAAGCGCTGTAAAATGTGCACCCAATGTATTCCAATTTTGACAATATGAGAAAATTGATTTATTGAAATGTATTAATGTATAGTTCATTTTTATAATGCAGAAAACTTTATAGTGAAAGGAATAAAATTTCTATTGTTATTGTATTCTTGGTAATATGAGTTTTAATTTTTATCAATAACAAGTAGCCAAATCAAATCTTATGGATTATTAAAATGAAATTGGTGATTTTGAGATATTTGTTCACGTTCATATTTGATGTGTTGAAGTTATTGAGCTCTAACTATGAACATCCACAAGAATATAAATTTGATATCTTATGTGATTAAAAAATTTAATCTGAAATATTTTGTCTTTGTGGTTGCCTAAGCGGCTGGTGATTTGTGTTTTAAATATTGTAATATTTGTGGTTGCCTAAGTGGCTGATGATTTGTGTATTAAATATTGTTATCTTTGCGGTTGCCTAAGTGGCTGGTGAATTGTGTTTTAAATATTGTTATCTTTGTGGTTGCCTAAATGACTGGTGATTTGTGTTTTAAATATTGTTATGTTTGTGGTTGTTTTTGTGGTTGCTTAAGTGACTGATGATTTATGTTTTAAATATTATTATCTTTGTGGTTGCCTAAGTGTCTTGTGATCTGTGTGATTATCTAAGTGAGTGGTGACATGTACCTTTTGAGCATCATTATCATTTTATGACATATCATATGCATCTTTGTGGACGCCAGTGTGGCTGGTTTAATCTTTCCCCATTAGTATGGGTGACTTCTGTGTAGACGTCTGTGTGGCTGGTTATATCCAGATCATATATGTTTAGGAGCACGCATAACTTGCATACATTTTATTTTTATTTTTATTTTGATCTAATTATTTGCTCTACGGTTGCTAATTGATTTATTTAGATAAATTTTATGACTTTTGATACATCTTTGAGAACTATTAAAGAATCATTTTCTTTAAATATTTTATTACGGAGAGATTTTATATTCATATTTTATGACTGATAATCTATTATTTGGTTTAATTTTTGCTGCAGGATGAACTGACCTCTTACACCAACATTTAGGTACTAATGATCTCAAAGAGTTATGAATGATGTTTGATTGGTGCGCGCACGTGGGAAAATGAGACTTTTACTTAAAAATAATATTTTGTATTACTAAATTTTTTGTGCTACATTGTAAACTTATTTACTCTTCATCATTAACTTTTAATAGAAATGCGGAAGCGAAATTTCATTTGCTAGTAAATAATTGAATGTCAACATTGCTTCTTTTGAATTTCACTTAAAGATAATTATTTGGAGCATAAATGAATAAATAATATTTTAGTAAATTGCATTACGTTCTTTTACAAAAAAAAAGAATATATCAAGTTATTTTCTGACGCATCTTCAAATTATTACATGATGAACTACTCGTAAGAAAAAAAATATAGTTGTTTCTAAAAGAAAATAAATATTTTTAAGTAATCTTTGGATCAAAATTGGGGGCGTTACAAAATCGGACTTACGGTGAAGTAGAACGGTGCAAAATAACGAATTCTGTAAACAGAGAAATTAGGTATTTTATGGAGAAACTCGAGTTGTTAAAAATCTGCAAAAATTGTGTTTAATTGAATAGCTAAATGAGTAAAACAACATACTGAATTTTGGATGAAAACGAATAAACTTTTCTAGGACAGTCGATGGTAGCAATTTTCTTCTTTTTCTCTCAATATGCGGCTGTCTTATTTTGTGTCCAGCTTACTCTATTTTTCTCATACCCTTCATTCTTATTATTTTCAATTATTATTATTTGATTAGATTTTACTCTTAAATATGTTTTTAATCCATAAAACAAATTTTACTTCCTTCTTCTATCTATTTTTATATTTTAAATAAAACAAACAATTATCAAAACTATTTTTTTACCACTTTTTTTAAAACATAATTTAATTATCAACGTATTACTAATATTTCAAAAGCAATATTTTATAAAATGAAGCAATTAAAGTAATTAATATTTTAAAATACATTAATAATCAAAATCCTAATATTGAAAATAATCCCTATAATAATACTTATTTTTCCAAATACTCAATTTAAAATATTACCATCAATAGAGAATAGTCGAAATTATAAAATAAATAAATATAACATCAACATTTTATATTAATTACTAAATCATAATAAATATATATATATATATAATCACAATGTCATAACTAATATATAAAAATAAAGGAAATCAAACACAATATCACTATTATCCCAAGATAATTATTTATAAAAAATAATTAAAAACAGAAAATAGTTATAAATAATTGATATATAACTACATGCGTACTTAACATCAGTCAAATGCACAGAAAAATATTACATTAATTGGGAATGCGTATATACGCATAAAATCGTATAAAACCTTTTTCTTTAAAATATTACACTGAAATACTATTATTTTTGAAAAATATATCAAATAACAAAATATAATATTTATTGTTCATATCGTTCATTTCATATAATATTTATAAAACTAGCAAATCATAGAAATCACCTATATAACAAAAATTAGTCAAAAAATTTATCCTCATATATTGTAAAATAATTTTAATATCAAATTTATTATTTAAAACTGTATTTAACTAATAAAATAGTTTATTGCAAAATTTAGGGTGTTTTAATTCTCCCATTGTTAAAGAATTTCGTCTTCGGAATTTGCAGTGAGTGAACTAATATATAACTTACAACCCTCAAGATTCAAACTTAGTCTATAAATATAATTAAAACATTCAATCTCCAATTAAGCACAACATGTAAAAAAATCAACTAACATAACATGATAGACTAACATTACAAAATAAATTAATTAAACATACAACATTTATCATTCAATTATGATATAAAATGTCTATCACATTTATTATTAAATTATGAAATAAAATATCATAGAGTTACTCACTATAATTTACATATAAAACATAACATATAGATTTTGTCAATAATAGCGTAGTTCATTTAGTTTAGTTAAATGAAACACATTCCAAGTATGACGTCAGTTTCAACTATTTATTTCAAACCAAATATTACTAGTACAACACCTGCTTCAAGATTGGTGGCCTAACTGAGCGGTATTGAAGCCTTATATGGTCCTCCACTTTCTTCCAGATAATGAAACAGTAATTAAAAATATAGACTTACCTCATGTTTGGATATCAGCTTAACTAAACATTTTATAGCATAAGCCCTTATCATATGAGTGCTTATGCATATGTTATTTCTATAATAAAAGATATAGTAAAATCAAACTGCTTTCATAAGCTATCCTTAAGAGGTTATGGAAATAAGTTGAAAACAACTTAAAATATGTGATAAACTGCTTCCATAAGCTTTGGTAAACAGTTTTACAAATATTTATGGCAGTAGATAAACTCAAATAAATCAATTCAACGAGACCCTTACAACATTAGACATCTCGATCTCTAGCTAAACATTCAAGAAATATGTAAATTTTATTGAGCACTACCTAATTCAGAGATCAAATCTCCCATCACCCCACCGTCACCACCAAAAAAGAACACACACAAACTCAAGGTGAAATCAACATAGATAACTGGCGCTAAGTCTAGATTGGCGCAATGCAGTGGAATATAATGAAACACTTCTACGTTCCATTGCTTAATTCTTACCCTTTACTTCTCTATTTTGGGGATATAGGATAAATTGGTGCTTTTCTTTGTTTCCATCTTAAAAATATTCAAATAATAAAAATTGTAATTTTCATTAGTTCCATCTCATTTCATTGACTACTAGATATCCAAATACAACATGAAGCTCCTTCAGTCTTAGGGGACTTGAACAATAATGCAATGAGAAGGATTCAAAATTTCAACACTATGAAACCGTTGGATGGACTCACTCTCCAAGTGGAACCCACCAATTTAATTATTATTATTATTATTATTATTATTATTATTATTATTATTATTATTATTATTATTATTATCATTAATATTATTATTATTGCTATAAAAAGAAAAGAAAAATAGAGAATATATGGTTTTCATGGGCTTGGCCCATGCGAGAAAGAAAATGGACTTAAATCCCTAATATAATAATAAAAGGGATTTAAAAATCCCTAAGAAGTATGATTGAGAATAGTGTCGAAAAAGGCCAAGGAAGAAGAACGACAACCAAAGAAGAAAAAGAAAGGTTTGATTCCGGTGGTGTTAACAGGTATGTAGCAAATTTGCTGTGTTTGATCTACAATTATGATAGGTTATTTCTACCACTGAGTTTGTTATTTTAATATACAATATGAGTAGTTTTATCTTCTCAAAGAGTTACTTTGGCATACCCGCTAGTGAAAGGTTGTTATTGTTAATTGATGTTCCCTATTGTTAATAGGAAGACTCTGGTGTAATCTATTATAGTGGAAGTTTTTACTGGACTAGGTCCTGTGGTTTTTATTTTCTCAATTTGAGGGATGTTTTCCACATTAAAAATTGTGTTTGTCTCATATTTAATTTTTTTGCTAATTATTGTTGCTCTGTGGAATTGTATTTTATGTTTGGACATTTATCTGGACATATGAGGAAAAAATATTCTACATTATTGAGATAGTTATCTCCAGTTATCTTTGGGTTTTCCCAACAAAGTAGTATCAAAGCAGAGTTGATTTGATTTGTGCATTTAAATGGAGGAGGAAAATAAAGGTCTCGATATGATTAAACTCAACTCTTCTAATTACACACTTTGGAACACTCTTATGGAAGACATGTGATACAATAAAGATTTGTATGATCCTAT
>NC_021161.2:5138799-5163468 GCF_000331145.2 Cicer arietinum
GAATTCAACCTTGGTGTCTAATTTGATCCTAGTTATTGAATTCCTTTATTGAATTATTACCGAATTCTCTTTATTATTCTTGCCCTAATGTCTTAGTGACAGAACCTTTAATTCCAAAGTAACCCCTAATTCCTTAGTAGATTTAAGATTAGAATTAAGCATTACCGTATAGAAATTCTCTTGTAAATTATTGCTTTGCAACTAATTTAATTGGTTTCATGACCTGCACCTATGTCTAGACTACAAATTCATGAATTTCTCATCTCAAGCATTTGTAAAGTCCACTTCCGTTTCAAAATACAAATCGTAGAACATTTTAATGTTGATCAAGCAATAAAAAGCATTAAGCACAGAGATGAGAAAAATAATTCAATAAACTCATTCATATAACTAGAAATCAAATCATAAAAATAAGGGTTTCATCTTGTTACACTCATCCCTAACAAATAGGGTTTAGTTACTCATGATAGAGATAAAAAAAATATAGAGATTAGAGAAGAATTACAAGAAGGATTCATGAATGATTCTTGATAAAACTGCTCCAATGATGTTAGAAACGGTCGTCTTTGAGTTTCTATGCTAGGGCACAAGTCTCCCAATTTCCCAAGAGTAAAAAAGATCCCTAAAACAGTGAAAAATTGTGTTTCTATGGTTGCTGATGCGCGTCGCGCGCCCCAGGCGTAGGAAACTTGCTCTAGGCGCGCCTAGACAATGTTGGATGGCTGGAAACGCGCCCCAGGCGCAGAAAACGCACTTCAAGTGCGCCTAGACAGTGCTGAATGGCTGGAAATGCGCCTCCGGCGCGTCTGGCGCGCTTCAAGCGCTCAACATCTGTTGTCCGACGTATATTGCCTTTTTAACCTCTTTCGAGTATGTATTTGGTTCTGGTGTCTTCAAGAAAGTTGTAGCTATGGAACTTAGCTTTGATGTGCACTTGGTTGGACTCCAGTTGGACATCTACAACTCGAGCTATGGCTGAAATACTCTACATAGATCATGTTGATTTCTCAACAAAATTCAGCACTGCACTAAAACAAAGTAACAACACAAAACTCCGAAAAATCCCTACTTAATCAAGGAAATAATAACATAAATATTTCATTAAATCAAAGAGCTAAAATCAACAAAATATATCAAATAACTCCTTAAATTAACTAATGATTAAAGATAAATAAGACTAAAAACACTCGTTGTCATCTGATTCTTTGGATAGAATTTTTGGAGGTAGAATTTGTTCCCAATTGATCTTTTTAATGTAACACTCGTTGTATTCTATGACTTTGACAAAAAAAATCTTCCTATTCTACTAGTTCGGCAAGGTCATCAGTACAATTTTCATTCTTATGTGCTTCTCCGCAAAAGTCACACCTAAGAGTCTGCATCGGAGGGATCTGAGGGTGATATTTTAAAAATGTATAGCTCAAGATTTTCCCCTCAATCATGCGACATATACCCGATATAAGACAAGTATCACACTCTTCATATAATTGTAGTAGAATATCATCATTATAATCTTCCATGCTTTACAATGAATAGTTATCTCAAACAAAGAAGAGACAAACCACTAGACATGACATTAGCAAGCTCAACAAATAAAAATAGAAAATAAAAGAAATTTTTTTCAAAAATTCAAAAATAAAATCAAAAATTTTATTGCAGAGCAAAAAATTTCAATTAAGTAAATAAATTGTAGCTGGAAACGCGCCCCAGGCGCAGAAAACGCGCTTCAGGCGCGCCTGGACAGTGCTGAATGGCTGGAAACACGCCTCAGGCGCGTCTGGCGCGCTTCAAGCACTCAACATCTGTTGTCTGACGTATATTGCATGTTTCACCTCTTTCGAGTCTGTATTTGGTTCCGGTGTCTTCATGAAAGTTGTAGCTATGGATCTTAGCTTTCATTTGCACTTAGTGTGACTCTAATTGCACATCTACAACTCCAGATATGGCTGAAATACTCTTCATGAGTCGTGTTGATTTCTCACCAAAATTCAGCACTGAACTAAAACAAAGTAACAATAAAATTCTCACTCAGTGGTCTTTGCTCCAAATGTGCTACACGATGAATCACTAACTCATCTAGTTTTTGAATTTCTTCATTTTTCTCTCCTAAATCCTTTGCATAGCGTTTTTGAATGGAAGGCATCAGTTTTGTTTTATTCCTTTTTATCCTTAAAAGTGGGAACGTGATATTAAGCGGGGGAACGTGCTATTTTAACCTAAGCCATGAAATTTATTTTTAACGGTTTCCGTTTCATGCTTGTATTATTATTATTATTATTATTATTATTATTATTATTATTATTATTATTATTATTATTATTATTATTATTATTATTATTACCAAAAATTAAAATAACACAATACAATAGTAACTATCACCAACAATTTATAGAATAATTATCTCAACTCCTAATAAGGTAAAATATAAAAATAAAATAAAATGCCTAGATGTTACATAGATAGAATAATGACGACTGACATGATTTTAAATATGTGAAATTGAATTTATTGAGAATAATTTATATTTTACCAAATACAAAAATAGGTATTGAGAATATTGTGTTTGAGAGGATGCTGTACTCATTTATCTTCAATGGTTGCATAAAATTCATTAAGTCCTTTGAAATTTGGATTTGAAAGGATTTTAAAATATTTTTTTGTGATAAAAAAGTCTTAAGGTATTCATTCAATATTTTAATGTAATAAAAATAAGCCTTGAGGTATTCAATTATAATTGTTATAATTTTTTAAATTATGTGTAAAAATCTAGTGATAAATATTCAGTCAAGACTTTTTACAACTTACAACAAATTTTGTATTCAAAATCTTTCAAATTTTAATGGATTCTTTTAATAATTTCTTACATTTATTCTCTTCCCCTTCCCATTCTCTCTCTCTCTCTCTCTCTCTCTCTCTCTCTCTCTCTCTCTCTCTCTCTCTCTCCCCCCCCCCCCTCTCTCTCTCTCTCTCTCTCTCTCTCTCTCTCTCTCCATCCCTATATTTGTAATTTTCAACAACACTCAACTCAATTCAACTCTTCAATAATATACGATCGAAACAAAACTTAAATGACTTTGATTCTAAGACACAATTCAACTCATCTCGCAAGTCTACCCAAATTCACAAATCCTAAAAGTCTTCAAACTTATTTATATTATCCTCTTTTGTATATCTTATTTCATTTTCTTTTTGGTTTATTTATGCATTTTCATCTCTCTCTTCTTTCTTCTTTCTCCTTTCTCCTTTACTATATTCTCATAACATGAGTAAAATTATTGTTTTTCATCTATCATCATTTCTATAAGAAGATTTTAAAGAATCATTACAAAGATAATATTAAAGAATCAAAATAATTTCTTACACTTTTTATTAAGCAAACAACATTTTAATGGATTCTTTTAATAATCTCTCTCTCCTTTCTCTTTATTATTCTTGCCCTAATGTCTTAGTGACAGAACCTTTAATTCCAAAGTAACCCCTAATTCCTTAGTAGATTTAAGATTAGAATTAAGCATTACCGTATAGAAATTCTCTTGTAATTTATTGCTTTGCAACTAATTTAATTGGTTTCATGACCTGCATCTATGTCTAGACTACAAATTCATGAATTTATCATCTCAAGCATTCGTAAAGTCCACTTCCGTATCAAAATACAAATCGTAGAACATTTTAATGTTGATCAAGCAATAAAAAGCATTAAGCACAAAGATGAGAAAAATAATTCAACAAACTCATTCATATAACTAGAAATCAAATCATAAAAATAAGGGTTTCATCTTGTTACACTCATTCTTAACAAATAGGGTTTAGTTACTCATGATAGAGATAAAAGAGATAGAGATTAGAGAAGAATTACAAGAAGGATTCATGAATGATTCTTGATAAAACTGCTCCAATGATGTTAGAAACGGTCGTCTTTGAGTTTCTATGCTAGGGCACAAGTCTCCCAATTTCCCAAGAGTAAAAAAGATCCCTAAAACAGTGAAAAATTGTGTTTCTATGGTTGCTGCTGCGCGTCGCGCGCCCCAGGCGCAGGTAATGCGCTCCAGGCGCGCCTGGACAATGTTGGATGGCTGGAAACGCGCCCCAGGCGCAGAAAACGCACTTCAAGTGCGCCTAGACAGTGCTGAATGGCTGGAAATGCGCCTCCGGCGCGTCTGGCGCGCTTCAAGCGCTCAACATCTGTTGTCCGACGTATATTGCCTTTTTAACCTCTTTCGAGTATGTATTTGGTTCTGGTGTCTTCAAGAAAGTTGTAGCTATGGAACTTAGCTTTGATGTGCACTTGGTTGGACTCCAGTTGGACATCTACAACTCGAGCTATGGCTGAAATACTCTACATAGGTCATGTTGATTTCTCAACAAAATTCAGCACTGCACTAAAACAAAGTAACAACACAAAACTCCGAAAAATCCCTACTTAATCAAGGAAATAATAACATAAATATTTCATTAAATCAAAGAGCTAAAATCAACAAAATATATCAAATAACTCCTTAAATTAACTAATGATTAAAGATAAATAAGACTAAAAACACTCGACAACATTTTCTTTATAGACAATAAATTAGTTGTTACGTTATCTTGTAAGTATATTATTAGTTGCTTTGTTAACTTGTAAGTATTAATATGACTATGTTAACTTGTAAGTATTAATATGACTGTAAATTTTATATTACTTTACTCATGTTATATGTATATGTATTGTATATATTACAAGCAAAAAGATTAGTGGATCATGAATTTTTTAAATTACATCTATTTTAAGATCAACTTTTAAGGTGTGTGATATTCCAATTTTAGTTGTGATATAATCAATAAAGTAGTTTATATTATAATAGTTAAATAAAAATAAATGGATAACATTATCAACGCATCCTTGAAAAATTTAACTATGATGACAACAATGATGACTAGCATAAGTAATTTTCAAGATATTACGTATCATAATAATTCTTAAAATAAAAATATATTATTAATCTACAATGTACATCTTTAAAAAAAATATAATAGAGCTGATAGTAATGAAAATATTGCATATAAAAATAACGATAATTGAAATGAAAATAAATTGCTAGTTTATTCATACAAAATAGAAGATTGTGTTGATAGAATAATGATAATTGTCTTGATTTTAAATATGTGATATTGAATTTTATAGGAATGATTTAAATTTTAATAAATAAAAAACATTATTGAGAATATTCTGTTAGAGAGTATATAGTAATAGAGATAATAGTAATGAAAATATTGCATATAAGTGTAACGATAATTGAAATTAAAATAAATTGCTAGTTTATTCATATATCATAGAAGATTATGTTGATAGAATAATGATAATTGCCTTGATTTTAAATATGTGATATTAACTTTTATAGGCATGATTTAAATTTTAATAAATAAAAAACATTATTGAGAATATTGTGTTAGAGAGTATATAGTAATCATTTAATATTTGCTTAAAAATCATTTTGTCCTTTGAAGTTTTAACAAAGACCATAATTATGAATCTATTGTTCAAATCGAAGAGCACAAAATAGGAATATGTTAATTTATTGAGGACTACTATACTTACAAATATAATGATAAATGTCACTAAAGATAATATATGAAACTAGAATTATTTTGTTATTGAATAATTTTAAAAATGGTATTAGTTTCATTAATATTTATTCATAATTTATAATTTATTTATTATATTTTGATATTCAATATTATAACTTCATAAAATATTTTAAAATCTTGAAAATTCTTGTGTTATAAATCCATTAAAATCTTAATTATAAAATATTGATGGTAAATAATCTTTTAATTTTTTTAAAGAGTCTTTTAAAATCTATACATTCCTACAAATTCTTTTAAAATCTTTAAGATTTTTTTGTTCAAAATAATCTTCTAGAAACTCAATCCACCACACCATCTAAGTCTATAAAGTCCTTTTAAATCCTATAAATTCTTTGAAATTCGTATTACAAATTTTGATAATATTTTAAAATTTTAAAAGTCATTCAAATCCTTTCCAAATCCACAAGATTCTTTATGTAAAAATTGTCTTTTAAAATACTAATCTAGTCAAATGATATATATATGGAAAAAAAATCATATAATATGAGGAAAATAATTATTAACAGTCAATAAGTCAAATATTAATTCTCAAAATTAAGAAAGAAAGTTGTATATAAAGCCACTAAGGGGTGAAGGCAAAATCAATATTAAAAGAATTGAGTAGAAATACAATATGTCTCGTTTTTCATTGATTGCAATTGTGTTTCTTTTAAGTGTTGCATCCTCGTATGCAGCTAAAGTTAAAGTTGTGGATGTTGCAACCATTTGCAAGCAATCCTATAACGCTACCTATTGTTTAGAACTTTTCAAATCAAAACCAAGTGGTGTAAAAGGAGACCTCGTTAGCCTTGCACAATACGCTACTGATGTTCTTCGTACCAAAATAACCAAAGCAGTCGATCTAATCAACAAACTAAGTTCAAGCACTAGTGATCCTGCCGCAAAAGAATATTACGGTAATTGTTATGTGGATTTTGGTCCCGAAGGAGCACTTTCTGAGGTTAGCGCAATTCAAACACAATTAAAGAAAGGAGATTACGCTAATGTGGATTCAGGTGCAAGTTTTATAATGACCGATGTTGGTGATTGTTTCCCTGAAGATTTTACCGATACCTCTTTGATTCAAAAATATGTTGGTGAAGTCACAGATATTGCTCAGATTATCCGTGCTGTGACACATTTTTTGACGAGTTAGAATATTAATCATAGTTTATAATTGTTGCTAGGTATAAGTCAACTTCCATATCGATAATAAATATTTTGATTTAATATGTGTTATTTTTGTCTCTTTATTTTCTATTTGGTAATCTTCAAAGTGAATGTTAATTTACACTAAACAAATGTCTAGCAAAATGACATATGATATTATGTCACTTATTATTTAATAATTTATCACATTTAATTAATGATCATATGTTATAAAAAAAGCAAGTTTTCCCCGTCTAAATCAAACGGGTTCGAGTGAGTACCCACGAGTGCGGGTTATGTTGCTATCCCAAGTCTTGAATATTCTGTTAATTTTTTCTGCTATTGCGATTTTCGGTTATCAACACTCATAATTGACGAACAAGTTAAGGTTACTTTTCTTTAGTCTTATTGTTTGGATTTTTTGACAATCTCTTCAAGTTTGATGTCTAATTTTAATTCGATTTGAATTTGAATTATAATAAAATCTCATCCTTACTCTTAAATTTTAAATTGATTTTCCAATACAAAAAAATTTATCGATTGTAAAATAGGTGGCATATATAAAGACATTCTCGATAGTCGTTTGATTGTTAGCATGCACTAAACGATTTTATATATTCATTCAATTTCCGATTTTCCTGATTCATCAACACAAATATGATAACTTGTGGTAAGCATGATTCTTTAAGCAATTTCATATTCTATTGCATTAACTAAAGTGAAGTAGAAATGTCAATTTACAAGGAATGAGGTTTGAATTGTAAATTTACCTATTTAAAATTTCTTGTTAGAATCTTAAGAAAATATCTCAAGATTGATCTTAGTTATAAAAATAGAAAACGAAAAACATTCTTGGTTATAAAAATAGAAAACATAGAACGTTCTTGGTTAGTTAAAATCACAATTTTAGCTTATCTATTTAACTTGATAATCAAAATGACTGAAAGTAAATAGAGATAAGGGAAGATATACCACACAATGATATATCCAGGTTCATCCAACTCGGGCTATGTTCATTCCCAACAACTGTGAGGTTTTCCATTAAATGTTCAACCTTGATCTGTAACACCAATTCCTTTCCACCCAAAAATGATTCAATCAAGTTACCTATCAATCTTTAGAGAGGATTTTATAATTCACCTTTTAACCATAAAAGGATTTTTACAAAACTACTCAAACTATAAACAACTTTAACCATAAAAGGATTTTTACAAATCTACTCAAACTATAAACAACCCTTATAGTTTTGAGTTTACACAATAATGATTTAAAGAGATTGGTAGAATCTGAGTATGCTCAAATTGTATTTAAGAATAGATTCTTGATTAAAGTAATCAGTAGTATAATTAAGATATATGAAGAGAAAATCAGAACTGTTTCTTATGCGATTTGAGAAGCTTTCAAGTATGTAAGTGTATATGATTAATGGATTTTCTTAACACTTGAGGTTCTACTTCTTCCTTGAGCTTAAGATTCCTTTTAAAGGCTTCAAGGAGGTTGATGACAGCTATTATAACTGTTGAAAAGGTGTCTGGGTGTCATGTCAGTCTTGACCAAAAACCAGACTTTTTAAACCTTGAATGTTCTTGATTTGAACATTATGTTTTTTTGCATATGCATTAATAAAGTCTGATCTGTAGCTTATCTTTTTTTGACTATGATGATCTATTTTGCACACAAAAATCTCAGAGGTGTGCTTAACTGATTTAAATTAAGACTGCCTTTTGATTCATGCAAAACAAGTTGGAGAATGATGTAACAAAGTTGGAGAATTATGGTCAGTAAGCTGGGGAATGATTGTATCATTCTGGGACTGATGTCATAATACTGGAGAATGATGTTAATCATTCTGGAGACAGTTGTTCATCATGGTTGATGTGACTCCCTAAATCCCAAAATAATATATATTAATTTAATTCGCAACGGATAAAGAAAATATGTTTTCAAGGAAATAAAACTTATTATTTAAACTTATTATTAATTTACACTAAACAAATGTCTAGCAAAATGACATATGATATTATGTCACTTATTATTTAATAATTTATCGTCATGGAAACGGGGTATTATTGTGAAAAATATAACAAACATGTTATGAATATTTCCCCTTGCTATATAGTTAAACTTATTCACCCACATTTGTTATATTTCATCGGATGCTTCCTTGTTGTTTAAAAAATCAGCAGCATAATTGATTGAAACATCTGGTGTAACCCCCTAAATTTATGATAAACTATTTATTAATTATATAGGATTTTAAATAACTAATTTGATGTTAAAATTATTATAGAATATATATTCATAAAATTTTTGATTAATTTTCGTTATGTGGATGTTTTTTTATAATGTGTTAGTTTGATACATATTATACAAAATTAGTTGTATAAATTATAAATATTTTATTATATTATACTATATATATATATATATATATATATATATATATATATTTTAAAAGAAATAGAATTTTAATGTTAAATGTGTACTTTATTATATCTATTTAATTCTAAATATATTTTATTTTAATTATTTATTTTATAAATAATTATCTTGAGATAGTGGTAATATTGTGTTTGATTTTCTTTATTTTTATATACTTGTTATAATATTGTGATTATATATATATATATATATATATATATATATATATATATATAGTATGATTTAGTAATTAATATAAAGCGTTGATTTTATACTTATGTATTTTATAATTTTGAATATTCTCTAATGATGGTAGTATTTTAATGTGAGTATTTAGAAAAAATAAGTATCATTATGGTGATTATTTTGAATATGAGAGTTTTTGTTATTAATCTATTTTAAAAGATTAATTACTTTATTTTATAAAATATTACTTTGGAAATAGTAGTAATATTTAGTAATTAAATTATGTTAAAAAAATGTTGAAACATTAGTTTTAGTAATTATTAGTTTTATTTAAAAATAAATAAAGGGATCAATGGGTTTGACCCATATGTGAATCCTAATTGATTAATAAAATAAAATAAAAAGGAAGGGAATTGGAGATTATTTTGTTATCATCTAGGTAGGACTTGACAAGCCTAGTGATTTTGAAAAAGTACAACTCAGTCTGATCGTGGCAGTCTGTTGTTGAGCCCTTAAGACAACATTCCTAGACATTAGAGGTATTCGGGTGGAAAATTTATAGGTGACTTGGAGGTCGCAATCCAAATGTCGGGAGCTATCATGCAACACACGTCTACCTCGACTGTCGCGTATATGTGTCTCGGGTTGAGTTAAGGAGATCTATGAGGATATGGACAATTTGAATTGTCTGTTCACCGGGACGGTGACATAGTATCAAGCTTCCTAACCAAGTACTTTAGAGTTATAATGGTACCACACTATGAAGTAGAGTCTAAGCTCATGCATAACATTGCATTTTTTTGTGACTGATGTGTTTCCAAAACGATAATAATTTTTCTTAGACGATTTGATGTTATAGTAAAAAATATTAATTTTCCTTGAGTGATTTTAATTCTTTAATGTGATATTTTTCTTGAGCAATGTTTGTGTAATGATACAGTTTTATGATGATTGTTTGTATGTTCTCTTTACTTATATTATACTATTAACATGAACTTGGGACCGATATTGTTAGGTTGTACGTTTTGTCTTGAATTCGAACTCAAAACCTCGCAATTATGTGAATTAATTATGGTAAAATTTATCATCTCTTCTATAATAATAAAAATAAAATTAAAATTAAAAAAAACAATCGTGTAATTCATGTACTTAAGAAATGCTTATTAATCATTGAAGTAAAACTACAAAAGCAAGTCATACTCAAGGATCCTAACTAAGTCATCAAGTTAATTGTCACATTTTAGTTATTCTTAAATGATTATTTTAAATACAATTCTTAGTACACACATTTATCTAAAAGTATATTGAATACATGTCTAATTACTATCACACACTTAGACTCGTATTTTAATTATTATCATTTTAAAGATGATTAAACATCTCAATTAGTCTTGCATGGTTATATTATCTTAAGTCTAAGCTTAAATATCACTATTTTATATATTTGTTAATTGTTATGAATATTTTTATTTTCTTTTGTGCAAGTTCTAAAGAAGAAAAAAAGAATGTCATATGATGCAAAAGGAGATCTCGTTAGCCTTACACAATACAATATTGATGTTCTTCGTACCGACATAACAAAGCAATCGATCTAATCACAAAACTAAGTGCAAACACTAGTGATCCTGACGCAAAAGCTTATTACGATAATTGTATGACGGATTTTGGCGGCGGAGGAGCACTTTCCGAGGTTGGCACAGTTCAACGAGAACTAAAGAGTGGAAATTACATGTTGTAAATTTATGTGCAAGTTTTATTTTACCGATACCTCTTTGATTCAAAAGTATGTTAATGATGTCACATATATTGCTAAGATTATTCGTATTTTGATAAAAAAAAAATTGTTGAATTAGAATATTAATCATAGTTTATAAATGTGCAAGGTATAAGTCAAATTCCATATTGATAACAAATATTTTGATTTAATATGTGTTATTTTTGTCTTTTTATTTTCTATTTGGTAATGTTCAAAATGAATGTTAATTTACACTAACAAATTTCTTGCAAAATGGCATATGATATTATGTCACTTATTATTTAATAATTTATCACATTTAATGATCATATGTTATCAAAAAATCAATTTGAAAATATAATCATAATTACGAAAAATTAATTATTATAATTAAAAATATGTTATGACTAATAAATAGTTATAATTGGTATTGATAATGGAGTTGTTAAAAGCAATCGCTAATATAATTTCTAATAACTACTATAAAATAGTTTATTGCATTTGTAGTTATATCAATAGATATATAACTAATATCTTCTATATTTTACAATATATCTGATATAATTAACATTTATTTTTCATGTTAACCTTTTTCATAAATACATATAAACATGTTTTTATGATTCTTTATTATTATTTACTAATTTATTATTTTTTTATAATATATTTTTAACATATAAAATATTACATTAAAACACATAATTATGATTACAATAAATTTTTTTTTTTTTTGTCATTTTCAATTGAATTGATATATTTATAATTTGTATGAGTCATTTTTTATCGTCACGAAAACTGTATATTATTGTGAAAAATGTAACAAACATGTTATGAATATTTTCGCTTGCTATATAATTAAACTTCATGATCAACACAACTTATTCAGACACCTTTATTATATTTCATCGAATTATTCCATGTTGTTTAAAAAATCAACAACATAATTGATTGAAACATTTGAGGTCTGTATGTTCGTCATTTTTGTATCATAAGCACTAGATCACTGTATATTAAACAAAACAACATTAAATGTATTTGTACATAATTAGCTAAAATCAATTTTTTTATGACTAAT
This sequence comes from Cicer arietinum, assembly GCF_000331145.2. NCBI lineage: Eukaryota > Viridiplantae > Streptophyta > Magnoliopsida > Fabales > Fabaceae > Cicer > Cicer arietinum. The sequence goes on from NC_021161.2 coordinate 5,150,970, forward strand.
GGTTATAAGATATTTCTTATGGAATCATCTCCAATTTTTTTTCTATAAAGATACGATTATAATTTTTAATATGTAAAAAATATTAAGTATATTCAATATGTTTATTATATCAAATTTTAAAATTACAATAATATTACTTGTGGGGCAGGTGTGAGGTGGATATCACCACCCTCAAACCCGTCTCCGCCTCCGTATTTTAATTTCGGGGAAAATTTGCATCTGCTTCCAATTAAAGCGGGTTGTTCCCGTCCAAATCAATTCAATTACGACTTTTCATCCCTTGTTTTGAATGTTCTGTTCAGTTTTTCTGCTATTACGACTTTCGATTATCAACACTCATAATTGACGAACAAGTTAAGGTTACTTTTATTTAGTCTTATTGTTTGGATTTTTTTGACAATCTCTTTGAGTTTGATGTCTAATTTTAATTTGATTTGAATTTGAATTATAATAAAATCTCATCCTTACTCTTAAATTTTGAATTGATTTTCCAATACAAAACAATTTATCGATTATAAAATAGGTGGCATAGATAAAGACATTCTCGATAACCTTTTGATTGTTAGCATGCACTAAACGATTTTTTATTGTCATTCAATTTCCGATTTACCTTATTCATCAACACAAATAGGGTAAATTGTGGTAAGCATGATTCTTTAAGCACTTTCATATTCTATTGCATTCACCTATTTAAAATTTCATGTTAAAATCTTTAAAAAAATATCTAAAGATTGACCTTGGTTATGAAAACTGAAAACGAAGAACGTTCTTGGTTCTGGAAATAGAAAATAGATAACGTTCTTGGTTAGTTAAAATCACAGTTTTAGCTTATCTATTTAACTTGATAATCAAAATGACTGAAAGTAAATAGAGATAAGGGAAGAGATACCACACAATGATATATCTTGGTTCATCCAATTTGGGCTATGTTCATTCCTCACAACTATGAGATTTTCTACTAAGTGTTCAAATGAAGAACATTATTGGTTTTACAACGTACTTAGTTTTACACAATTTTTATTAAGATCAACATTGATCTGTAACAACAATTCTTTTTCATCCAGAAATGATTCAATCAAGTTACATATCAATCTTTAGAGAAGATTTTACGATTCACCTTTTAACCATAAAAGGATTTTTACAAAACTATTCAAACTATCAATAACCCTTATAGTTTTGAGTTTACACAATAATTATTTAAAGAGATTGGTAGAATCTGAGTATGCTCAACATGTGTTTGAGAATAGATTCATGATAAAAGAAATCAATAGTATGATTCAAATATACGAAGGGGAAATCAAAACTGTTTCTTTTGCGATTTGTGAAGTTTTCAAGTATGTAAGTGTATGTGGTTGATGGTTTTTCTTAGCACTTGAAGTTATATTTCTTCCTTGAGCTTAAAATTCATTTTATAGGCTTCAAGGAGGTTGATGACACCTATTGTAATTGTTGAAAAGGTGTTTGGCTGTCATGTGTCAGTCTTGACCAAAGACCAAATTTTTTAAACCTTGAATGTTCTTGATTTGAACATTCTGCGTTTTTGCTTATGCGTTAATAAAGGCTGATTTGTAGCTTATCTTTCTTGACTATGATGATCTTTTATTCACGCAAACATCTCAAAGGTGTGCTTAATTGATCTAAATTAAGACTTTCTTTTGAGTCATGCAAAACAGGTTGGAGAATAATGTAACAAAGTTGGAGAATAATGGTTAGTAAGCTGGAGAATGATTGTATCATTATGGGACTGATGTCATTATACTGAAGAATGATGTTAATCATTCTGGAGACATTTTGTTCATCATGTTGGAGATTGATGTTTGTTGTTGAAGATTATGTGTAACATGTTGGACAATGTTTATTAATTTGGGAACTGATGTTACAATGCTAGAGAATGATCATATGTCACTTTTGCTTTGATGTGTGTCTTTTAATCTTTGATCTTTTTGAGTGTTTATTTTGCTCATATGAGAGCTGTGTATTCCTAGTATATGAATTGAAAATTCATTCGCTATTTGCAAGAGTTTTCCTTGCAATAAAAACTAATTTGATCTTGCATGATGAAAATGACAGAAGTGTGAAGAACATTCTTGGTTTTTTCCAGATTATGTCAAGAACGTTTTTGGTTCAATTTTGTTCATTTTTAGCTCTTTCTTTAAACTGGTTTCTCTTGCATTTTCTTTGTGCATATCTTGCATCATTACACTTAAAAGCATATATTAAATTAAAACATAATTTAGAATCATAATTAAAGTCTTTAATTAACCTTTATTTGTTTACATCAAAATATTAATTTGGGATTTTGCCTCAAGCAGTTTTGAACTATGTAGAAGTACAATTTACAAAAGGACTTTTTAAGTACAAATTAGACTAAAATATAGCTAAACTAATTATCCCCCTGTCATAACAAAAAGGATTGGAAGAAAAAATGAAAAGCTAGGCCTATTTAGAGAGAGAAGGGGAAGATCCTTCAAATGACGATGATCTGGAAGGTTCTGGGATAGTCTGGAAGGAAGGAAATAGGAGGAACCAAAGGAGGAGGATCAATCCCTAACTTCAGAGCAAGCTAGGTGGTTATCCATTCCCTTAGAGTTGCAAACTCCCTCTCCTGATGTAGTTCTCGAGCCATAATAGTATGTAGAGTAGCCAGGATGGATTAACTAGTTAATTCTCACTAGACTTTTTAACGCTTAGCTTGGCTTTTGGAGATGTCCTTGGGGGTAGAGGGAATGGTGCTATGAGATGGATCAGTTGTAGTGCAGAAGGAGGAGAGAGTTGCAAACGAGGTTGTGATGGTGGGAAGGACCGTGGTTGGTGATGTTGGGGGAAGACTGGATGGATCAGGGATATCGAGAAAGTTAAGAAACTGACTAATTCCAAAGATGGAGGAGTTATTCTTTTGGGGGGGGAGACGAAGGTTGGTGACATGATCGATGTAGTGTGAAAAGGAAGTTGAGCACACATGTCACTCAGTGGATTGTAGTGAGGAGGGATGGTATGAACAACAGATGATGTGGGTTGAAAGGAGGAAAGGAAATATTTTGGGGGAAAATGTTTTTGAGTTGCTAGTTGAAGGGTGGATGATGGAGAACGTTCTTGAGTGGCTATTTGAATAGGGCATGATGAAGAACTTTCTCGAGCAAGAGGTGGAGAACGTTCTTGAATAGTTTGTTGTGCAAAATGTTGTGGAGAATGATCTAGTGCATTTGGTGGAGACTGTTCTCTTGGGACAATAGTGCGTGCACCAGATTTACGAATGATGAAAGGTAGATTGACCCTTTTGTACTTTGAGGAGATGACGAATGATCAGAGCATCATTGTCATAGACGTACTCATGACTTCCACAATGCGGTAAGATGGAATGTTGGCTAATGCCATTTAACAATTTGTAGATGGGCTTTAAGGATATAGACAAGTGGTTTTTGTAGCCCTCCTAAAATAGTTCAGCAATCGCCTCTTGCCTGTTCAGATTGAGAACTGAGTATCAGTTCTTTCCAAATACAGAAGGTCCATCATTGGGAAGATCAAGGATGGTGGCAAGAATGTTAGGGGTTAATCGAATCTCAATACCCTTGAGACTAGTCAATAGAAGTGACTTCTCAAGAAAGGTTTAGGCTTTACAGTAAAAGGCCTTCACAACATCCGGGTAGTAGTAGACCTGCAAAAATTAGGTCCAACCAAGTGCATTTGTATGGTGCTTGATATAGGTGCCTTGTATGAGCAAATTTTCAAGCAAGAAAACTCTACCAATTCCATCAGGCCGCTCAACCCATTTTTCAGCATAGATTTTTTGTAGGTTGGATGGAATGAGTGAAGGGAAGCACATTTTATGGCCAGATTTGGGAGGGTGGGTGGGAGATGGAGAACCTTCTGGTTGTTTAGTGGGAGGAGCAAAACGTTCTGGTGAAGGAGAACTTTACAGTAAAAGGCCTTCACAACATCCGGTTAGTAGTAGACCTGCAAAAATTAGGTCCAACCAAGTGCATTTGTATGGTGCTTGATATAGGTGCCTTGTATGAGCAAATTTTCAAGCAAGAAAACTCTACCAATTCCATCAGGCCGCTCAACCCATTTTTCAGCATAGATTTTTTGTAGGTTGGATGGAATGAGTGAAGGGAAGCACATTTTATGGCCAGATTTGGGAGGGTGGGTGGGAGATGGAGAACCTTCTGGTTGTTTAGTGGGAGGAGCAAAACGTTCTGGTGAAGGAGAACTTTCTCGAGGCTTTTGGTTGGGTGTAGTTGTTTTTCCTTTTTGAGGGTTTTTAACTTGTTCTTGGCCAAAAACTGAGATAGAGTAATGGTTGTTTTGACCTTTAGAATTTGTTTAGATGAAGGTTTGGATGGAGAGGGTTGAGAGGGTTTGGCAGATGAGAAAATATCAGTCATTGATTTTCTCTTTTGATTTGGGGGTGTTGAGAAAGAAGGTTCAGTTTAGAATGAGGATGTTGATAGTTCAGATGGTTTGAGAGGTGTTGAATTTTTTGTAGGGTTTGGAATTGAAAATTTGGAATCGTCACTGTCAGAGATGACAAAGATTGTAGGTTTTGAGGTTTTAGCCTTTGAGGTTTTGATTCTAGCTGATACTCTCATTGAGTGTCTCTTTGGCTCAAAAGGTTTAGAGAAGGATGAACGAATGTGTGGAGGGACTTTGTTTAGATTGGGAGCGGGACATTGGAAGAAAGGGGTGTACGATTGATAATGGGTTGAGGGAGATATGGTTAGGGTTGGAATCATGTTTAGGGCTTGATTTAGAGGAACAAGACAAGTAGTCAGAAAATGTTTTATCAAAAGATTCTTGAGGATTAGTTGGTCGTGGTGGAGGTGAGGGTGAACAATTCAAAAATGGCAAAGATGAAATAGATGATGAGGATGAAGGTGCATTAGCGCAAACACTTTTCCTGGCAGTCCTTTTTGTTCGAGCCATTTGAAATTTTTGCCGAAATGGTGTTTGAAGATTTTGAGAAGTTGAGTGTTTCATTTTTGGAAGATGAAGAAACTGTTTTATGGAATATGAACAAAACGTGATGATGATTTGCAGTTTTTCACTTTGTGGGAGAAAGTGAAGTGACTAATTAGTGTTGGAAAAGAGGAGAATTGACAGTGTGACAGTTACTTTTGCAGACAAGGAAACACGTTTCATTAATGTCACGCAAAAGAGCTTTTGCTGATTTTTTAGAGAAAACGAAGAATGATGCTTTGTTTCTATATGTTTGGATCTTGAATGTTGAATATGATTTTTTGACAGATTTATATCACTTGTATTATCATAGTAAATTAGAATACTTGAATAACTTACAGAGTAGTCTTCAAGTTTATTTTTAATCAAAAGAACTTGAGAGCAGCAGTTCGCAGTTGAGACATATTCAACTTTAGTTGTTGAGAGAGCAATCATGTTTTGTTTTCTACACGACCAACTATTTAATGCTTCTCCAAGAAACTGACATGATCCGCTTGTGCTTTTCGTTCAATTTTATCTCCAACATAATCAGCGTTGCAGTAAGCTACAAGATCAAAATGAGAACATTTTCTATACCAAAGGTCAAGATCAGTAGTCTCAACAAGATATCTAAAAATTATTTTTACAGCTGTTAAATGAGATTCTTTAGGTGTTGATTGAAATCTAGCACATAATCCTACTGCAAACACAATGTCAGGTATACTAGTAGTTAAATAAAGCAAAGGGAATGTGCAAACACGAGAAGGGGGTTAAACTGTGTTTGCTAAAGTTGATAACTTTTTGCTAATTTGATGAAGGTTGGTTGATTTTTATGAATTAGTTAGATAAGAAGCAATCGAATTCAGAAGCAACAAATAACGAAAGCATAAATAATTTAACACATAGCTTTATCTTAGTTCACCACTTACTTGGCTACGTCCAGTCCCTTCATTCAAAAGGCTTTAATCCACTAATTCAAAAACCTTGAATTACAAAACACCTGACCCTCCAAGCCAACCTTCCCAAATAGCTTGACAACCCCAGACTTTGGAGGAACTAATCACCTTAACCCTACAAGTCAAGTCTTCCCAAAAAGCCTGACAACCTCAGACTTTTGAGAAACTAACCACATTGACCTTACAAGCCAAGTCTTTCTAAACAGCCTGACAACCTCAGACTTTTGAGGAAATAATCATCTAGACCTTGCAAACCAAGTCTTCTCCTAACAATCTGACAATCCCAAATTGAAGAAGAAACTAAACCTCTATCGGGTTGAATAGAAAAGAATGTAACTTGAGTAGTTGCTTCTAACAAAGCTGTTAATAATAATAATAACTCTCACACTATAAGAAAAGAACACTCAGAAAATATTTCTAACTTGAACAAGTGTTTCTCTCTTTGAACTCTAAGATGAATGGAGAACTTTGAGCTTGAGTTCATCTACTATTTTCTGCTTTTCGATGATTTTCTCCTTCAGCATTGAGTATCTATTTATAGTGAAAATTTGAGCTTCAATTTAGTCCTTGTTTAATTTTGAATTGTATCTTATTCAGATTGAGTTTGTAAATTTTTCAAATTGATTTTATTTCTATTTTGTGTAGATTGAGTTTGAAAATTCTTCAAACTCATATTTTATTGATCGATTTTATTCTTAACTAAAACAACCTGTAATTTGTTTCAATAAATTATTCACATACTTCTAACATGAGATTTGCTATCCCAATTTCAAAAGAGCAACCAACCATTGTTGTGATTATTATGAAGAGACAACTTTTTGTATTTACCAAACACTCTCAATTACTATGACAAAATATTAATGGTTGACTGATAATCAATCGTTTTGTTTTTTGGTAGAATGGGTAATTAAATAGAATAACATTTATCTTTGTGTACTTTACTTATTGTTTTCTTACTCTTGATTTTGTATGATTACAAAATTGATGTTGTTTACTATTTAGAAATTTTATCATTTGTTAAATTAGGCATATTTAATACTGTTTATTATTCCATCCAAAATAATCGAAATGAAATATAAATAAAATTAAAATTAGAAAAATTGATATATTTCATTAAAAATTAAAATCATTTACATTTATTTTTTAAATATATGTATTTATATTTTAACTCAAAAGTAATATTTTAGAATTATTCACCATATTCATCGAAGAGCACGGAAAGTGTGAGAACGTCAGGTGTACAATTTACACTATAGAATATATCTTATCCTTATATAGTATTGATAATGGCCAAATTCACCAAAGAACAGAGACAATGTGATAATTTCACATGTAAATTTTACATTATAGAACATGTCTTATTTTTACACATAGTTATAAATAAAAATAGTATAGAAATTATATACTCATATAATTATAAATAAAAATATATCTTTTTATATATTATTCAAACTTTATAGTTTATTTATTATATTTTGTTATTTAATATTATAATTTCATTTTAAAATCTTAAAAATTCTTGTATTATAAATCTATTAAAATCTTAATTATAAAATATGAATTGTAAAAAATCTTTTAAAATCTTAATTACAAATATCAATTGTAAAAAATCTTTTAAAATCTATACATTCATATAAACAAAATCTTATTATATAAATTCTTAGAAATCCATGTTAGAAACTTTGTTATATTTAAAAATCTTAAAAGTCTCTAAAAGTCTTTTGAAATCTAAAACACTTTTATGCAAAAAATTGTCTTTAAAAATAATAATTCAATCATATCCTATATATGGAAAGAAAATTATCAGTCATATCCTATATATGGAAAAACATCATATACCGTGAGGGAAATTATTGTTTTTTAAATACAAAACCAAATTATACTATATATGGAGTCGATATTGGAACCATCTGCAACAAAGCCAAAAATCATTCTTTTTGTTTAAATCTTCTCAAATCGAAATTCGGTGGTGCAACAAAAGACTTGTTAGTCGTAACACAATACACTATTGATGTTGTTCGTGTAACACTCTAAATTTTATGATAAACTACTTTATTAATTAAATAAAATTTTAAATAATTAATTTGATGTTAAAATTATTATAGAATATATATATGTTGATAAACTTTGTGCTTAATTTCTGTTATATGGATATATTCTATGATGTGCTAGTTTGATGCATATTATATTAAATAAGTAATATAAATAACAAATATTTTATTTTATTATTTTATAAAAAAAAAATTAAAAAGTAATAGTATATTAATTTAATATTTTGAAGAATAAGATTTTAGGCGATTTTACGTGTATATATGCGTATCCAATTAATATAATATTTCTGTATGCATTTGACAATATTAAATGTGTACTTAATTATATAAATTTAATTCTAAATATATTTTATTTTAATTATTTATTTTATAAATCATTACCTTGAGATAATGGTAATATTATTTTTGATTTTCTTTATTTTTATATATTTGTTATTAGATTGTGATTATATATATATATATATATATATATATATATATATATTATGATTTATTAATTAATATAAAGTGTTGATTTTATACTTATTTATTTTATAGTTTTGAATATCCTCTAATGATGGTAGTATTTTAATGTGAGTATTTAGAAGGAAAAAAAAATAAGTATCATTATGGTGATTATTTTGAATATGAGAGTTTTAGTTATTAATATATTTTAAAATAATAATTACTTTATTTTATAAAATATTACTTTGGAAATATTAGTAATATTTAATAATTAAATTATGTTTAAAAAATAATAAAACATTAGTTTTAATAATTATTGGTTTTATTTACAAATAAACAAAGGGATCAATGGGTTTTACTCATGAATCCTAATTTTTAATAAAAAAAAAACGGAAGGGAGTTGGACGTCAGCCGTAAAACCAAAGAGGAACACAACAACAACCTATCGTATGACATCAATAATTGATAATTGTTCCGAAAAATTCTCTTCGTTCTTGTCTAAATTTCAGTAATTTAGGTAGTCAGATTTTTAATCATCCAAATTTCTCTTTAAAATATCCGACTTCTCCGTTTATAAAATTCCTTATTTTGAATCGTTCTTCTTCACCGTAATCTAATTTGAGTGAAACCAACGCCAAAACGATCGTGTAAAAAATGACTATTTTATCCACTGATTGGTTTTCTGCTTTATGGTAAGTTTCCTTGACCAAATTTTGAAATTAAATTAATTTTTATAGTGTCTGTTCATAATCTATTTTTGACGTTTACCCATAAAATGTTGAGTTAGATCGATGGAAGGACAAAGAGTCAAAGAACAAATGATGTTTGCTCGTGGAATCATATTCGTGTGTGAAAGCGTCGAAATAAGGTTATGGATGAGAGAGCATTTGAATTCAAGAGTATAATATATTGTGAGAAGAACAGGAAAATCGTATTTCCCAATGATTTATCTCGGACTTACTACATACGACAGTAACCCTTGAGAGATAAATTAATTAATATGGAAATGTGGAAATTGTGAGAATAAAATGGGGAATATAAATATTTATAAGGTGTTGATTGATTTAATTTCGCTAAATGTGTGTTATTTGATATTGTTGTGATATGGAGTGTCGAATGAATTTGTAACACCCCGTTTTTCAAAGCGAGGGTATATTTTTTTTTTCAAAAGGAATTAAAATAAAACAAAGAATTGAATCAGGAAATGCCTTTGGATAAATAATTGAGTCATTATAATTTACAAGCAGCGGAAAAGTTTCTCCAATTATAAATCCAAAACATTTACACAACAACAAATGGTACATGGAACCCATTCAAGTAAAACGTCAAACTGACAATATTAGTATAAGTACAGTTTTCCAAACTAAAAATACTCCAATCCAAAAAGAAGGACACCTAGTCCCTATACATCATCCTAATCTGATCATCCTACCAAAAAGCTATACACCCTGAGTATCTCCACGCGCCCCGTGAGATCCTCCTAACGTAACTGCAGTCACGCGTTCCCATCTCCATTCCCGTTCGTAGGGTACGAACCGGTAGAACCGTCCTGACTCTCATCTGAGGGCAAAGCCCAGATTTCCACAATAATTGTAAAGGGTCACCAACCGAAATTAACAGATAACACATAACATTTAAGTTTTAAATGCACAAAATAACCTTTCAACTAAGTAGCACCTTAAAAGGATTTTCCATATGCTAAAAGTTCATATAATGCTTGCCAATTAACAATGAACTCAAAATGAAGTTCTCAAACCATCAAGTAATACATAACTGACCAAAGCATTGATAAATCAATTGAGCAATCGATTATCTAACTCAAAATAAGGACTTTTGCTGAGCCAATCGATTGCCAAATCGATTTGGTCAGTTCTGCTGAGTTTCTGCATGACCAAATCGATTTCTAAGTCGATTTTGTCAGTTCTGATGAGTCCCTGGGTTGCCAAATCGATTTCCAAATCGATTTCGGCAGTTTTGCTGAGTTCCTGCCTCTCTGCCAATCGATTTCCAAATCGATTTCTTAAAAGATTTTGAAAGATATATTTATACAATCGATTGGCAAATCGATTAGGTTAAAATGGTGAACTTCCTGCAACTCATCCAATCGATTGGGAAATCGATTTCCCTGATCGTTTTTCCAAAAATTCATGCATTTACTCAAGTCATTCCTAATCAAGTTCACAACCTAACACTTAGCAATTCCTACACGATTACCACGGCAATTGGGATCTCGATAACCATCATACTTACACACAACAATCAACACATAACACTTAGCATTTTCAACGCAATTACCACAACGACTCAAATTCAAATCACTTAATCATAAAACTCAAATCAACCACGACTCGCGTGCCAAGCACCCTAATGCAATGCGTATATGCCAAAATGCATGGACTCGGAATTCCAAACCAAAACCCTCCTCGAAGGGCCGTAAATCATAATTGTACCGCCTATCGCAGGCCAAAGTACCAATTACCGAGGTGCCACCTATCACGGGTCAGCACGATTTACTAAAATGCGTAAATCATAAACGTACCACCTATCACGGGTCAGTACAGTTTACCGAGGTGTCACCTATCACGGGTCAACACGATTTACTAAAAGAAAAAGCGGGAATCGTAAACGTACCGCCTATCACAGACCAGTACTGTTTACCTAGGTGCCACCTATCACGGGTCAGCACAATTCACCAAAAACGTAAATCGTAAATGTACCACCTATCACGGGTCAGTACAGTTTACCAAGGTGTCACCTATCACGGGTCAACACGAATTACTAAATAGTAAATCGTAAACGTACAACCTATCACGGGTCAGTACAGTTTACCAAGGTGTCACCTATCACGGGTCAACACGAATTACTAAATAGTAAATCGTAAACGTACAACCTATCACGGGTCAGTACAGTTTACCAAGGTGTCACCTATCACGGGTCGACACAATTTACCAAATGAAATGCATGAGCATACACAGACTCCATTCACAACAATCGTTAAGCAAATGCAGATATTAAAAGATTCCCCATTTTTAATACCCATTTAACTTAAACGACTTTCAAACAACATTAATTAAATAAGTCATTAAGAGATTCCCCGTTCTTAATACCGATTTAACTTAATGATTTTCAAAACAAAACGTTAAGCAAACAGTCATATTAAGAGATTCCCCATTCTTAATATACTTTTGACTTAAACGATTTTCTCGCAAAACATTCAGTAAACGAGTCATTAAGAGATTCCCCATTCTTAATACTCATTTACCGAAACGATTTTCAAAAACGATAGTTAAGTAACCGAGACATTAAGAGATTCCCCATTCTCAACGCCCAGTTAACTTAAACATTTTCCTCAAATACACATTAAGTAAACCGAGGTATTAAAAGATTCCCCATTTTTAATACTCGTTTAACTCTAATGGTTTTCAAATTCCACAGAAACAAATTCAAACATACTTTCACATTCAAACCATAATTCACAACAACCACACCAATTAACAAACATCAAGTACGAACACACCAAATACAACGAACACAAATCACGCAACATAACACCCAGATACATCAAATTTCATTTACCACGAAACATTCATCACTATAAACAAAACCTAACTCTAAGGTTTTTACCCATAACGCACTAGTTTCGTTTTTCCCCAAATCGATACATTTAACCCTAACAAATTCCTTCCCACACAACTACAGATAAGTCCCTAATGCAAGCTAGAAGTTTGGAAGGAGCCCTTACCTCAACGTTAGCTTTAACGCGCGTTTCCGGTACCGCGAGAAATTCCGGTAAAATCTCCGCTCGCAACGCCGCTTCCAAATTAGTTCACTAGCACCGTAGCGTGGTGGTGAGCAACTTTCCCTTCTATCTCTTCGAGAAATGAGGTTTGGATCTAGAAGAAACAGAGGGGTTTGTGTTTGGATCTCAAAACCGTTTTTCTTCGTTTTCGAATCAAAGAGGAAGAGTGGAGTTGCGAAAACCTTGATCTAACTCACACCCAACCTTGGGTCACTAGCTTTGAAGAAAAGGAAGCAACGAAAACGAAAAATGGAGAAGGATGGATTTTTGGGTTGCTTGCGTGAGGCTCAGAGGAAGGAGATGGAAATTTTAGA
>NC_021161.2:5170359-5183782 GCF_000331145.2 Cicer arietinum
AATACAGGGAACACAAATCACTCAACATAACACTCAGATAAATCAAATTTCATTTACCCATAATCATACACAATGAAATTCATTTACCACGAAACATTCATCATTATAAACAAAACCTAACTCTAAGGTTTTACCCATAACGCATTAGTTTCGTTTTCCCCCAAATCGATACATTTACCCTAACAAATTCCTTCCCACACAACCACAGATAAGTCCCTAATGCAACTAAAAGTTTGGAAGGAGCCCTTACCTTCGCGTTAGCTCTAACGTGTGATTACGGCACCGTGTGTAAATTCGGTAAATTTTCCGCTCGCAACGCCGCTTCCAAATTTGGTCCACTAGCACTGTAGCACGGAGGTGAGCAACCTTCCCTTCTATCACTTCTTGAACTGAAGCTTGGATCTTGAAGAAACGGAGGGGTTTGTGTTTGGATCTCAAAAACCGTTTTTCTTCGTTTTCGAATCAAAGAGGAAAAGTGGAGTTGCGAAAACCTTGATCTAACTCCCTCCCAACCTTGGGTTACTAGTTTTGAAGAAAAGAAAGCGACGAAAACGAAAATGGGAGAAAGGAGAAAAATGGGTCACGGTTAGAGGAAGAAGATGAAGTTTTGAAATTTTCCTTCCTTTCTTTTTCTTTCCTTTGTTTTTCCTTTCTTCCTTTTTCCTTCCTTCCTTTATATACTATTTTCTTTTCCTTTTCCTCCCTTCTAGTTTTCCTTTCCTTTTCCCTCCAAACAAACATATATAAATATAATAAATATAACTTAACAAATATCTCAAAATCTAGATATTTGTTAAATTACCGTTTCACCCGAAACGCATTAAATTCTCCGTAAAGGATTCACCGCAGTTAATTTCAATTTATTTATCGACGAGAAATTTTAATTGGCATCGAAATATCTTTTTGATTATAAAACTCCAAAATATTATTAACTTTGGCTTAAAAGCCTCCGAGCCAAAATCCAAAATATGCCAAAAATACATAAATGGTACTTTAAAATTATGGGTCTTACAGAATTTTTTGTATATCTTTGATTTGACGGGTTTATGTGATGTGATAATAAAAATTGAATTCATTTTGATAAGTTTGTGTGATTATGATGATGTATAATTAATAATAATGATGTTATAAATTTGTGACAAATCTATGAGATTATGTATGATTGATGATAGTGATGCTATAAAATTTTGATGAGTTCATGTAAAGAGATATGATTAATGATAGTGATATTGTGAATTAGTGATGAGAATATTGAAATAACTCCATAGTTGTTGAAATAATTGTGATTCCAATTTGTGTTTGAGATAATGGTCTTAATGGAATAACATAGGTCAACTAGGAGAGAAAATAAATATAGATAAATTATGAAGTGAAGATTATTTGGTCAACATATAGGCAGGGTCTGACAAGCCTAGTCATTTTGGGAAAGTACAACTGAATGAGCCTAATCGTGGTGGTCTGTTGTCAAGTCTTAAGGCAAGATTGTTAGACCTTAAAGGTATTCGGGTGGGGAATTCCTAGGTGACTTAGATGTAGCACTCCAAATGCCGGGAGCTACAACGCAACACACGTTTACCTCGATTGTCGCGTATATGTGTCTCGGGTTGAGTTGAGGGGATCTTTGAGGACATGACCAATTTGATTTGTTCGTCCACCGGTATGGTGGCATAGTATCAAACCTCCTAACCAAATACTTCATAGTTAGAATGGTACCACATCGTGAAGTAGAATATGAGCTCATGCATTGCATTGCATTTTCTTGTGTTTTGTTGTGATTAATAGGTATTGTGTGTGATAATAATTTCTCTTAGATGATTTGATGTTATAGTGAAATGCATTGATTTTACTTGAGTGGTTTTAACTTTATAATGTGATATTTTTCCTTGAAGAATGTCTGTGTTATGATACAATGTATTATGATTGTTTGTGTTTTCTTCTTACTTATATTATACTATTAACATGATTTCAAAACTCACTTCCTTCGTTATTTGTGTTTGACTGGTTTGGCACTGCGTTTGCGAAATCACAGTTATTACAAGTTAATGAGTCTTGAAGTTCAAGTTTGGAAGAAACCCTGCTCTGATAGGTGATAACAGGAATTTAGAGTTGTAATTTATATTTGAGTTATGTAATTACAAATGACTTTTTATATGAAAACCTTAGTACTAGAAATTTGTTGGAATTAAAATAAGAATTTATAGTTAAATCAAGTTCATTGAGATTAAATTGTTTTAATTGAGTAATAAAGTTTGAATTGTTCCATGTATACTTTGAGAAACGTGATATCTTAAATTAGTTACAAAAGTTTTTATTTTCTTGGAAACATATTTTCTTTATCCGCTGCAAATTTTACTCAAAAAAATCTAGTATAAATTATTATATATGTCATTTTGGGGTTTAGGTTGTCACATTAGTGGTATAGAGCAGGGTATGTCCAATCAGGCCGAGTGGGTCGAGTGTTGGTTAAGTGTTAGTCAAATGTTAGTCATGTCATTTGAGTTGTCTTGCGAATTGATTTTTTTCACCATCATGTTTTTCTACGTTATATTATTGTGTTATTTGTCATGTGCTATATGCTTTTGTATAATTATACATATATTTGAAGTTATAAATTAACTATTTATTGTTTGCTTACTCTAATTGTGTTGTGATTATAAGTTCCTACCTAAGTGACTAAATAAACTATGAAATTATTTGTTAAAATTTGAGTGAAGTTGAATTGTTTACATAATTAAGTTAATTACCTTGTGATTAGAGTTGTGGTTTGTGTTTCTACCTTGGATTATTTGCTCTATTGTTATAGTGGATAAGTAGAAATAAACTTTTTTTTTTATTGACTAGCTATATATTTAAAATTATTAATGAGATAATATTAATTATTGAGTGATTATGATTATTAATAATAATAATTCTTGAGTATTAGAGATGGCTAGAACTTAGAGTTAAAAAAAATGACATTTTGAATGAGTTAATGTTTGACTTATTTTGTAAAAGAAAAATAACTTTTGTTTGAATTACTCTTGATTATTTTAAAGAAATTAAATTGAATTGAATTTTTGTTGATTTATAAAATAACAGTAATTCTATACTACTGATTTTATTTAATGCTTAAAATAGCTAAAAATTCAGACCATATTTTACTATGTATTGTTTTTAAGAAAATCATCAAGTGTTGTTCTTTACGTTGGTTTAGAGAGGTTGTGAATATTGAATCGTTAGAGTGTTAAGATATTTGTTTGAAATGATTTATTTAGATGATCTGAACTTATTAGAGTTTAACATGATATTAGAGCTTTAGATTTTAACAACTCAGTAGTGATTTATAATAGTACAAAAAAAAAATCACATGATAAAATGTCTACTAATTGAGAAAGAGAAGGAAAAAAAATTATTAATATTATTATTATTATTATTACTTTATTGAAACCGAATTTAGAAAAGAAAAAAAAAATGTTTCTTTCTAAACCTTGAGTTGAATAGAAAGTATATCTTTTATTTTTAAAGTTTTAATTTTGACTAAAAAATCCTTATTTTTGATTTTAAATTGATATCTATGAAGGAAAAAAAATCTTATGATCATCCATCATTACTATTGTTATTCATTTTAAGATAACGTTGAAGATATTATTGTCAATTAAAAATCTTGTGTTCAAAAATAGTTATAAAATAGTTATGAAACTTCAAGGTTGATTGAATTTTTAAGTTAGATTCTTTAGAACATATATTATAAATGGGTTAAAGTTGATTTATTTTTTAAAAAAAATAATAAAATATCTTATGTTTGAATTGTTATTGATTTATTTTAAAGAATTAAATTGTGTTGGAGTTATCTTGGTTCATAAAATTGAAAAAGAAAAAAAATATTGTGATGATTCTATTTAAAAATTAGGGTAGTCAATCATCTACTACAAGTTTTACCATGTGTTGTATTAAAGAAAATCAAGAAGATTTGTTATAGCAATAATGTTGAGAAAATAAGTAAATAAATTGGAACTACTTCTCAAGTTTTCATGTGTTGGAGAATCTTTCCTCTTTTATATATAGTCTAATTTTCTTTTAAAATATAGGTTAAAAAATTATTATTTTAGTAGTGATTAAATATTTTGAGAGGTATTTTTTGTGATTAAGGTATGGGTAAAATTTTAGGAATGGTATTGATATTAAAAATAATTTAAAAAGAAATTGTATGATTTACTAAGAAGTAATCTAAAAAAAAGTTTTGACTTCTAAAAAAAATTATTTTATGATATTAAAAGATTAGTGATTCTTTTAAAATAATTTAGGTGTTAGAAATCAAATTATAGAATATTGATTAACCACTAAAATAGCTTATGTACCACTTGATTTATTTTGATTTTCTGATTATTATATTAACGTCGAGTATAAGTAGTTACTTACCTTACCTGCTAACTAAAAAACCTATGTTTCAATTTTTGTTAAAAGATAAAGGCTGATTCAAAATAAATTTTTTTACTTAATTATTTAATTGTGATAAATTTGAAGTTTTTTGAATAAATATTAAATGTGTATTTAATTATATTTATTTAATTTTAAATATATTTTATTTTAATTATATATTTTATAAATAATTACTTTGAGATAGTGATAATATTGTTTTTAATTTTCTTTATTTTTATATACTTGGTATGACATTGTGATTATATATATATATATATATATATATATATATATATATATATTTTGAATATGAGAGTGTTGGTTATTAATATATTTTAAAAGATTAATTATTTATTTTATAAAATATTACTTTGGAAATATTATTAATATTTAATAATTAAATTATGTTAAAAAAAATGTTAAAACATTAGTTCTAGTAATTATTGATTTTATTTAAAAATAAATAAAGGGATCAATAGAAGTTGGATGACATCCGTAAAACCAAATAGGAACACAACAACAACCTATCGTTTGACATCAATGATCGACAATTGTTCCAAAAATATTTCTCCGTTCTCGTCCAAATTGTGAGAATAAAATGGGGAATAAAAATATTTATAAGGTGTTGATGAATTTAATTTTGTTAAATGTATGTTATTTGATATTGTTGTGATATTGAGTGTCGAATGAATTTTTTTGTATAAGTTTGATTCGACGGGTTTATGTGATGTGATAATAAAAAGTGAATTCATTTTGATAAGTTTATGTGATTATGATGATGTATAATTAATAATAATGATGTTATAAATTTATGACAACTCTGTGTGATGATGTTTGATTGATGATAGTGATGCTATAAAATTGTGATGAGTTTATGTGATAAGATATAATTAATGATAATGATGTTGTGAATTTATGATGAAAATATTGAAATAACTCCATAGTTGTTGAAATAACTGTGATTCTAATTTGTGTTTTAGATGACGGTCTTAATGGAGTATCATAAGCCAACGAGGGGAGAAGATAAATATTGAGAAATTGTGAAGTGGCGATTATTTGATCATCATATAGGTACGACCTGACAAGCCTAGTGATTCCGGGGAAGTACAACTAAATGAGTCTGATCGTAGCAGTCTGTTTTCAAGCCTTAAGGCAAGATTGTTAGACCTTGGAGGTATTCGGGTGGGAAATTCCTAGGTGACTTGGAGGTAGCACTCCAAATGTACGGAGCTACCACCCAACACATGTTTACCTCTACTGTCGCGTATATGTATCTCTGGTTGAATTCAGAGGATCTATGAGGATAGCGTCAATTTGAATTGTCCATCCAACGGAATTGTGGCATAATATCAAGCCTCCTAACCAAGTACTTCAGAGTGAGAATAGTACCACATTGTAAAGTAGATTATAAGCTCATGCATTGCATTGCATTTTTCAGTGATTGTTTTGTTGTGATTAATAGATATCGTGTGTGATAATAGATTCTCTTAGATGATTTGGTGTTACAGTGAAATGCATTGATTTTATTTGAGTGGTTTTAACTTTATAATGTGATTTTTTTCCTTGAAGAATGTTTGTGTTATGATATAGTGTATTATGATTGTTTGCGTTTTCTTCTTACTTATATTATACTATTACCATGATTTCAAAACTCACCTCTTTCGTTGTTTGTGTTTGACTGGTTTGGCAATGCGTTTGCGAAATTGCAGTTATTACAAGTTAACGAGTCTTGAAGTTCAAGTTTGGGAGAAACTCCGTTCTAATAGGTGATACTGGGAATTTAGAGTTGTAATTTATATTTAAGTTATGTAATTACAAATGACTTTTTATATGAAAACGTTAGTACTAGTAAGTTTTTGGAATTATAATAAAAATTTTTATTTTTTTTAAAAACATATTTTCTTTATTCGCTGCAAATTTTACTCAAAAAAATCTAATATAAATTATTATATATGTCATTTTGGAGTTTAGGGTGTCATAGTTTATACCTACATAACCAACACAATCAACCTAATCACGAAACGAAGTGGACAATGTAGTGATCCCAAAACCAAAACCCATTACAATAATTGTTTGTCGAATTTTGAAGCAAACGAAGGATCGCATGGTGAGGTTTTTGAAGCACAACAACTCTTAAAGAGCGGTGATTACAATGGTGTGTATATGCATGCAAGTACTATCATGATCGATGTTGATAATTGTATTTTAGGCGATTCACCGGATACTCCACCATTTCAAGATGCCTCTAAACTTCCAAAATACGGTGGTGCACACAATTTGTTCAAATTATTCTTATTTTGATAAATTTTTTGTTGGATCAGAATATTAATCCTAGTTTTTAATTTTTTTTTTTGAATAATGTTGCAAAGAATTAGAAATTTGATGTTTTGAAAGTTTAAACAATAAATATTGATTGAATGTGTGTAATTTTTGTCTCTTTATTTATTTTTTCTATTGGGGTGTTTATGTTCAAAAATTGAAGTGCATTGTATCACATTAATAATTTGATTCAGTTCTTAAAAATCATTTTTCGATATTTTTCAAGAAAAATAGATATAAAAAGTATCTGGATATCAAATTTTGGATTATTTTTCAAAAACTCTAGAAAAAATGTTTTCGATTTTTATCTCAAAAATTTTCCAAAAAAATTATTATTATTTTTTTTGAAAAAGTATATTTCAAATTATTTATAAGAAATAAAATCTTAACTGAAGTAAAAAAAATTACATTAAACTATTTTTTTAAATTAAATTTAATTAATAGATTTATTTTAAATATGTGATTTAATTTATAAACTATATAAATAATTTAATTGTTTTTAATGAAGTGCAATCCAAATAATTAATATATTTGCACATCCTACTATTATTAATGGTTGATTGATTTCGGTGAAATGTTAATTATTCAATATGAATTAAGAATACAATGTGCCTTTTTATTCACGTGCCTTCAATTTTGAAGAAGATTATAATCAAAATTAAATATGCTTTTTTAGTACAAAGATAATGTGCATTATGTTTCGTGGAAGATAAACTAAAAAATAAAATGGTAGGCAATAATAAATTATGGAAAAAGAAATATAAGGCTCTGATTTTGTCAAAAATTAAACAAATAAGACTCTGGTTCACGCGAATAAAAAATGTTGACTAATTTTTTTTATTTTTTTTAAATTTAATCAGAACTAATCAATAAAATAAAATAGATTCAGCTTAATACACTACAAATTTGAAAGAAAAAAAGGGAAACAAAAAGGAGAAGATCAGGAAGAACTATCAAACAAAATAAACATTTAATTATATATTATTTAAAAATAATATATCAAATATCTTACAAAATGTCATATAATACAAGTGAAATGATATTATGTGACATTTTATAATTTTTTATCTAGTTATTACATGATTTTCGTAATGTTGATAAAAAAAATACAAATAAATTCATAATTATAAAAGAATTTATTATTATAATTAAAAACATATTAGTAATGATTATGGCCAAATTCACCAGAGAACAGAGACAATGTGAGAATTTCACATGTACATTTTACAATATTGAACATGTCTTATTTTTACATATAATTATAAATAAAAATAGTATAGAAATTATATACTCATATAGTTATAACTAAAAATATATTTTAATTTCATAGTATAAAATCTTTTTATATATTTAGTATAAAATCTTTAAATAAAAATAGTATAAAATCTTTTTATATATTTATTCGAACTTTATAGTTTATTTATTATATTTAGTTATTTAATATTATAATTTAATTTTAAAATCTTAGAAGTTGTAGTATTATAAATCTATTAAAATCTTAATTATATAATATGAATTGTAAAGAATCTATTAAAATCTTAATTACAAATTGTAAAAAGTCTTTTACAATTTTATAAATAATCTTTTAAAATCTATACATTCTCATAAAAAAAAAATCTTTTCAAATCCTACAAATTCTTATTATATAAATTCTTAGAAATCCATGTTAGAAATTTTGTTGATATTTAAAAATGTTGAAAATTATTAAAAGTCTTATTGTATTTATTTAACAGAATCTCGTTTGAATTAATAATTAATTTTTATTTAAAATTATTTTTTTCTTTAAATATTTGACTAATAAAGAAAAATAAATTAAGTTGAACTAAACTTTATAACATTTGAGTCAGACTTATTGTATGTTAAAGATCTATCACTAAGACTTGATCTGACTGTTTTCAAAGTCCTGAGAAGGCCTAAAATCGTGTTAAAAAGTCTACTTTATTATATTTTATAAAAGTTTATCCCATTCATAGCTAGACTTTTATAAATAAGTTAATATAATCAAGAATTTAAGTTTTATTTTAATATTTAATATAATATTTTAGAGTGTTTAATATTAAATTGCATTTTATTTCAATTCTATTTTTCAATAATATATCTAAATATGTCAAATATAATATGTCAAATATTAATGTGTAGATCAGTATAAATTACATAAAATGTTAACATATTTATTATTTAACAAATGAAATTAATATTATAATAATAACTTAAATATACTTTTGGCCTTTCAAATATGTATATTTTGATTTTACTTATATCGGTTTGATTTTACAAATTAATATTACAACCAAAGTCATTTTGAATTTAGTTCATGTATATTTTTTTTCTTTCTTATATTGTTGCAATTTCAAAAAAATAAAAATAAAAAGGCTTGATAATTGTTTTATATTAAATAATATAGATGTGGCCAATTTTTACATATTTGTTAAGTAGCAATATCAAAAAGTAGCAATATCAATCACATAAAAAGAATTTGAATTGTGATAATTTTTAAAAATTTTAATTCCCAAATCTAATTCAAATTAACTAAAGATCATTTCAAAAAAAAAATCCGAAGCATTTTGGTGAGTTAAAAATAATAAAGTAGATTATATCTATGTCATATGTGATTAGTGAGTGGGAAATAAATAAGGGCAAGGTGGCTTACGTCATAATCTATGAGTTATTATTGCTTTCACATTATCTTTCTTGATCATTCTTGATTATTTTCAAAATCCACCTTTCAAATGATATTTACGGTTACCTTTCAGTTCAGAAATAATTTTCATAAGTCATGTTTCAAATTATGTATATGATAAAAGGATTTATGATCAAAATCTATTGATTATCATAAAACTCAATAAAGAGATACAAGTTTTCGATTTGAATATAATTGTTTTATTGTTGGAATGATTATTTTGAAAACTCTTGCAGGTGTCTTCTCCTTGATGTTCCTGTTTGAACTTCAATATACATGTATGTTATTCGATCCGAAATATTCTTTTACAAATCCAGGATGATTATGTATTGTATGAAAAGCGTGAATGAGTTACTGAATGATTGTGAAGTGTTAGTCTTTCCTCTCAAAAGCATGAACTTTATGCAAAAAGTGTGGCAAAGCATATCATTGCCATTGTTGTCCTTGTTAGTGGTGTACAAGATGCGATGTATCCCGCAAATCCGTAAGCAATGGGTCCCATAAAAAATAAGAACAAATGATTATTTTTTGTTATTATTTTAGATTATTATTAATTCACCATTTCTAAAAAAAATTAATCACTAACTTAATAATTTATAGTTTGTAAAATAATATTATAAGTTTACTATTCTTGAATGAATTGAAAATTGGTAACTATATGTATCTTAGTATGAATTTATTTATGTTTAATTGTTTTTGCTAAAAAAAGTGTAAGGATTACAATTTGTCTCGTCTTGAGACCAACTCGGTCTCGTCTTTATTTCGTCATGTTCGTAATGAACCTACAACTGATCGAGTTTGATCAAGTTAAGAGACGGGTTAGGGTTTAAAAGTTGAACTCAATAAAATATTATGATCGGGTAAGAAACACACCAAAGTCGATGTTTGTACACCCCTAGTCCTTGTTGGTTGTTAATATGGAGGTTGTTGGGCTTCTTTTGACCTTCGGCTTGAGTTATGGGTTTGACTATTGATTTAAGTGGTTTTGATATTCTTTAACTTGAAGTTTTGACTATGGAGAATGAGTTGTCTTTAAAAGAAATAACCACAATCTTCTTTTATAAAAATCAAAATGTTTTTTTATAAATCAAAGTATTCTTTTATAAACCAAAATATTATTGTATTCAATCTGCAGTTCATGTAAGATATAATATTTTTTTTATTTATTTCACGGTGAGATCATTGATGATTGTATGACTATAAATCAATCAAAAAAATATATTAAATTGCAACATGATCAGAATCCTGATTAGTTATTAATTAACTAATAATGTTGATGTTCAAAATACTTGATTTAGAATTTTACCTAATAGAATATACTAATGATGTTGATTTTTAAATTTTTTTATTATTAAAAGTTAACTAAGAATTTATTTAACCATATCTATTTATAATATATACAAATAATGAAACTTACATTGTTTATACAATTGACAAGAAACAACCACATGCCTCTATTTTGGAGTTACACGTGTTACGTTGTCATAGTAAACAACACATATAATTAATCTTTTAAAATTACCTTTTTTGCCCAGATAAAAAAAAATATCAATGGGTTAGAATCAAAACAATACACTATGAATGATAAAAGTTTTTAGTTATAATAATCACGTTCTTTTTACCTTTTAATTTTAATAAATTTTTCTTCAAATGTAAATGAACCCAAAAAATACTATATTTGTTTATCAATATACACATTTATTTTTATCTATTTTTTATCGGAAATTGTTTTCTATTTTTATATAACACATAATTGAAGATATTTTGAGGTGTATCCATATTGTTTTAATTGAGGTGTACCTAAGAAGTAGTTATAATAATTTTTTATTTAATTATAATTTCACATATCTTTCTTATTTATAAATAAAATGAAACTTATATTAATTACGTTACTAACAAGTTATTCTCATTGTCTTTCACTATAAAATATATCCGGCGTCTTGTCACAAATTATCATTTATTACGACAATATTTAATAAAATAATTATATTTAATATAATAAAAATATAATATTTTATTAATTTCATTTTACATTTACGGCTACAAACATCTCCTGAATCAAGCACATTGAAAACAATGTTCAACATGATTGACAACGACACTATTTCAATTTGAAATTTATTCTTTATCAAACATAAAATTTTCATGTGTGTGATTCCAATTAATCACCAAAGTAAATCAAGTACATTCTAGACAATTTCAAACGTCGTTGACATTGTTTCAAATTTAAAATTTATTTTTGCCAATAAATAAAATTATAACAACAAAATATATTAATTTATTTATTTTCATTCACGATTATAAACATGTCTACTATAATTTGATTATTTTTAATGTGAACGGGAATCCACATTTTGATAAAGAGTAATGCTATATATTGTGAATGATTTGCAAACGAAAACAACAAATACACATACGTCAATATTTTAAAAGAGATAGAAATGAATTTGGTTTTTGACGTAATAAGTTGTCGATCGTCGTGCATGACTTGTGGTTGACAATTTCTCATAAACAATTATTTTTATTTTACTAAAGGAGCCGTAAAATTTTCATCAATGTGATTTCAATCAAGCACATTAAAAACAATTTTCTATGTGATTGACACTAATTTAATTTGCAATTTATTCCTCCCTTTTAATTTAAAACACTTGTTGCAATACACCATAACACTTAAATATCCATTATAGCCCGTTCTTAATTTTATTTCCTATCACAAATTGTGAATTGAATTAGGAAATTTCTGAAGTTATATCAATAAAAAGTTATTTTTACGGCATTATATAAATAAATAAAAAACTTCATATCATAATATATATATATATATATATATATATATATTATTTATTTGTGTATATAAGTGAAATAAATATTTGCTGTGAGAGTTCAGAGAGCGCAAAAGCAATAACGGACTAAATGTTTTAGGACCACAAGAGAATGTTGCATATTTTATTCGCCGCCGCCGATGTTCGTCATATCGAAGAGACTATTGGATCAAGTTCCGCAATTTCTGATTTCAATAAACCATTTCAATTTGAAATATGACATTCCAGTGGTTAGAAAAGTAACTGAACAAATAGAAAAGGATAAGTGCAAAATTTATCCAATGGGAGGATAATGATTACCTTTGTAAGAATTATATATTTAACGGACTTGATGATAATCTATATGATTACTATAGTTTCAACAATACTGCTAGAGATGTTTGGGATGCTCTGAAGAAGAAATATGATATCGAGAATGTTGGATATGACTTTAGATAAACAATTTCATATTGTTGTTATAATTGACAAATTGCTTTCTACTTGGAAGGATTTTAAAAATTCTCTCAAACATAAAACAAAATAATTTTCACTAGAGAGTCTAATAACATGCCTTCAAATCGAGGAAGAATTCCGGAAGCAAGACCCCCAAAAAATGAAGTACTAGTTGTTTCAAACAAGAAGAAATTCACAGAGGCAGTTCTAAAGTCAACAAAAAAACTTCTTAAGAATCAGAACCACAATCTAAATAACAAAAACAAGAATGTGAACCCTCTAAATGTCCCAATTATAAAGGAGCAATCACCTCCTAGAAATGACTCTAACTCCCAATTCATCTTCTATAAATGTGGGAAACCAAGTCATATGACACACAAATGTAGGAACAAACCAAGCTCTACTAAGCAGGCTAACCTAACTGAAAAACAATTCATTGTTATGATAACTGAAATCAACATTGTTGGTGGATCAGATGGATGATGGATAGACAATGGCGCATCTCACCATGTTTGCTATGATCGGGCTATGTTTAAAACATGCACTGTTATTGAAGATAAGAAAGTGTTGTTGGGAGATTCTCACATCATTATTGTTGTTGGTATTTGAAATGTGGAGTTCAAGTTCACCTTTGGAAAGACCTTGATTTTGGTGGATGTGATGCACACTCCAGAGATAAGGAAGAATATGGTTTCTAGTTTTCTTCTGAATAAGGCATGGTTTAATCAGACTATATGGGAATATTTGTACACCATTTCTAAAAATAATATTT
>NC_021161.2:5184014-5209767 GCF_000331145.2 Cicer arietinum
TGATGGATGTTTAAATTAAATTTTGAAATTACTAAAATGTCTCCTTATGCTTACATGTTGTGTGATTTTAATATTTGACATGTTAGACTTTATCATGTGAACAAATGTGTGATTTCAAAATTCAATAAATTAGATTTAATTCCAAAGTTATCTTTAAATGATTTTGAAAAATGTGATTTTTGTAGTCAAGATAAAATAACAAATAGTTCATATAAATCAGTAATTAGAGAATCTGAGTTTTTAGATTTAAGACACTCTGATATATGTGAACTTGATGAGAATTTAACTAGAAATGAAAAATGTTATTTTATCACTTTTATTGATAATTTCTCTGATTATACTTTCGTAAATCTAATGAAAAATAAAAGTAAAGTGTTTGATATATTTAGGATCTTTGTAACTAAAATTGAAAGCCAATTTAGTAGACATATTAAGAGGTTTCATAGTGATAAAGGAATCAAGTATGATTCTAATTTTTGTTAATGAGTTTTATAAATTGCATGGAGTTATACATTAAACAATTGCACCATATTCTCCTAAAATGATTGGTAAAGTTGAAAGAAAGAATATAACTCTTACTGAACTAGTTATTGCTATTATGCTTAATTTTGGTGTTGCATCTTATTGGTCGGAGGAAATTGAATTGACTATTTGCTAGGCTTTGAATAAAGTTTCTAAAACTAAAACTAAAACTAAAACTAAAAAATAAAATTAAAAATTAAAATAAAATAAAATAAAACAAAATCTCCTAATGAGATTTTGAGAAAAAGACAAATGATCTATTCTTATTTTCAAACGTGGGACTGTCTGACTTTGTCTCAAAGCGTATTGGTTTTATGATCTACATGCTAAAGTGATCATAAAATAAATGGCACTGACATTTATGAAAATTAATTCTCTTTCAAATAAAAAAATAGTGGGGGCTCTGAAACAAGCCACACTCCCGTAATCAGAAGCACTGAAAGCAACAAATAAGGTAAAACAAAACCTTGAATAAGTAAGAGAGAAATAGTTTCTAAATATTATGAATCTGATTACACGACCTATACTTTAGAAGCGGATCCTATAAATCTTCAAGAAGCTTTATCATCTTTGGATGCAAGCCTATGGCAATAAGCTATAAACGTGAGATGGATTCTCTAGAGTCTAACAAGACCAATAATTTGAAGTAGCTAAAATATCACTAGAATGAGAGTGGAATAGAGATATTGTAGTTTTCTAGAGATTTTTTTTATCTTTTTTAAAACTGTATCCTCTGTGAGAGGATATAATATAGTTTGTTAGAGGATAAACATTTGAAACTGAAATATGAGTTAGACAAAATAAAAAGTAGAGAGTATAGAAATGACACATCCAAATTTATACTGGTTCACCCAAAATAGATTATGTACATTCCTCACTAACTTGTGAGTTTTCACTATGGCTAAAAAATGTTTGTCTTTTAACAAGACTCTTTTTCACTATGTATTTTCTTAGCCTCAACAAGCTTACAATTTTTCCTTCTTAATTTACAACTATCACCAAGTTTATATTAACTTGAGGATATACAAATTTTGAGAGTATTAATAAGTGTATGATTCTTCCACTTTAATAAACTTTCTAAGAGTATGATTTTTAAGATATAGTTGAGAACTGTAGAAAGTATTATGAGAGGATTGGTGTGCTCTTCATAGCTTTTAATATTTCTCTTTTGTATGAGTTGTGTTGTATTTAATGAGGACGAGTTTATCTCAATTTATAGAGATGATGATGCTTCAGTTACAAAGAGAAGTACAAAGTATCAGTTGGAGTTTTGGTTAAATGTCCATGATCATTATTTGGAATTGCAAATATGTCATCCATTTGTCCTTGTAAGACAAAAGCTAGGAGCATGAGTTTCTAGTCCTTCCTCGGATAGCAGGATTGAGCTTCCATATATTATGATGTGATTTGTGCTTTTTGACTTTTTCCTTTTTCAACAACTTTAGGGTCTTATTTTTTAAGTCAAGAACGTCACCTTTTGTACTTTGGTACCTTTACTCATTTTCCCATGTATGAGGATAAATGGAAACCAGAAGTTCATCATCCCTTCTATTTTGTTTATCTTTTAATGTAGAGGACATGTATTCATCCTCTTATTCAGCATTGTTTGTTTTTTTTATCCTAATTGCAAACCGATAGGTTGTAAATGAATTTTGAAAAAGAAATTACAATATGATTGAACTGATGATAAATACAAGGCCCTCCTTGTAGTCAAATATTTTAGACAAAGATAAAATATCGATTTCTTCGACATTTTTTCACTGGTCACAAGAATTACATTCATTAGGGTAATCATTTTACTTGTTGCTATTCATAACTTGATGGTACACCAAATAGATGTTTAAACCGCTTTTTAAAATGGTGACTTGGAAGAATAAATCTATATGGAACAACTTGAAGATTTTGATTCATGGACAAGAAAACAAGGTATGTAAGTTAGATAAGTCTATGTATGGTCTTAAACAAGCTTCTAAGCAATGACATAAAAAGTTTGATGACTTGATTATACCGAATGACTTTAAAGTGAATGAAAGTGAAAAATGTATTTATTACAAATTTGAAAAAGGTATTTGCACTATCATATGTCTATATGTAGGTGACTTACTCATATTTAGTTCAAAAGTTCATATTGTAAATACTATGAAATCATTATTGTGTAACAACTTTGATATGATAGACCTTGGAGAAGCGAATGTAATCTTTGGAATCAAGATTACAAGATCAAAAAAGAAAATTTATTTAGATCAGTCTCACTATATTGAAAAGATTTTAAAATGTAAACTTACTTGCACACTATATGATCCAAGTGTGAAACTTTTCAAAAACACTAGTGAATGTGTTAGACAAACTTAATATGTGAGTATCATTGGTCGACCCAAGTATGTCTAATTGCACTAGACCAAATATTGTCTACGTCATGGGACTCTTGTGTAGGTTTATTAGTACACCTAGTATAGAGCATTGACACGATATCCACATAGTCATGAGCAAACCTTAAAAGAACCATGAGTCTCGAATTATATTATCAAATATTTTCTACCGTCCTTGAATGATACAGTGATGTTGATTCTAACATTTTATCATATGACTCTAAAACAACAAGTGGCTATATATTTTGTATAACCGGTAGAACTGTATCTTGGAAATCGAAGAAACAAATGATATTGGCTCAAAATCTTGGAGTATGAAATTATAACATTAGCAACAGCTAGTGAAAAAACAAGTTAGTTGAGATGTTTGCTAGTTGAGATCCCTTTATGGGAAAACCAATGCATCTTGTATTGATCCACATAGTACCGCGACTATTGCAAAAATTAAAAACTGTTATTACAACAGTAAGAGACAACAAATACATCATAAACACATTATAGTTAGAGAGTTACTTTCTAAAGGAGATGTTAGAGTGAATCATGTACGCACTGATGAAAAATTAGCAGATGTTATGACTAAAGGATTAGCTTGAGATAAAATCTTAAACATGACCAAAAGGATAAGACTATTACCTATACATCAATGAGTCACTCACGATGGTAATCCGACCTAAAAGAATGGAGATTTCAAGAATTAAGTTCAATGAATAATAAAAAGTCACAAAGTGATATGAGATGAACATGTTATTACTGAAGCTATGAAAAGATTAGGTAATAGAAACTATTAATAAGATTTATACTTTATGTGGAGTAAAGTACCTAGATACATGAGTACTCTTGATAGACTCACCTATGTGAATATGGAAGTGGGTTGCTAGGCATAATTCATAGAGTTTTCATTATATTGGGATAGATGTGCAGGGCCACTAATGCACATGTTTTTGAGAATACATCCTATGAAAATATTGTGTGTGAGTTTGATGTTAAAGATAGAGTTCAAGACGACGAGTTTCCATTGTTAAATCTGACATTGACTTACTATGTGACTGTTCAAGTTAGGAGATACTTCAGTTTACGCACAATCTTATAGAAGTGTTTGATACTATTTAAGAAACATCTTTTAAAATTCAAATAGAGGATTGTTGGAAATTATGTTGAAACAGACGAGTTTCGCGACCTAAGGTGAAAGTAAGTCCATTGGGGTGTGCCCCAACGGGTGTCGCGGCCTAAAATTTCGAGTGTTTTTCGAATTTAATGATGTCGCCACCAAAATTTATTTCAAATAGCAAAAAATATTGGAAAACCCTAAAAAAAATTATGGTCTTTGAAACCATATTTAGAGTTCAAGAGTCGATTATGCGCATGAAAGGTATTAGCACCCTACGACATCCGTTAAAAACGGTTACATATAATTAATTGTGCAAAATTAATGTTAACTTAAATATATTTATCGTTATTATTAAAATGTGAATGTAAATAATTTTTTTATGAATGTGATTTTGAAATAAAAGTATGCTTAAAAAAGAGAGAGAGAGAGAAAAATTATTATTGTGTTTGACAAAAGTGTGATCTTGCTCCTATGTATCTCCTAGTGCGATGGAAAAATCAAAGTTACATAGTTCTTGGGTAGAACATGTGAATGTGTTGATTCTTTTTAAAGAAATGTTATTTTGTTGTTGATAAAAAGTTGTTTTGACTTAAGAAAATAAGATTGTTTGATTTGAATAATTATTTTAAAATGCGAGTTATAAGATTATCAGGTTGTACAACTTGTGTCTTAAAAATTCAATGACTAAAAAGGTGTTACATCTAGTTAATTCATTTAATAATATTTTTATTATTTTGATTATAAAGAGTTATAAAACCATCAAGTTGTATAAGTTGTGATTTAAAAAAAAAAAAACTTAGACTAAAATCCTCACATCTAGTTAACCATTTAAAAATAATTTTTTATTGATTAATTTGTTTATGAAGATGAGTTTTAGAACTATCAAATTGTCACAACTTGTATTCTAACAACTCAAAGATTAAAATATGTCACAACTCATTAACCCTTAACTATTTGATTATATTTTTATTTTTGTTTTCTTAATAAAAATTAAAATTTGACGGTGAAGATCTTACGAAATAAAACCAATAATAAAAACAGAAACAATATTTTGACATGTAGCTTATGACAAAAACAAGATCTTATGACAATATTTTTATTTTATTATAAGTTTAAATAATCTTATGAAATAAAACCAATAATAAAAACAAAAACAAAATAATAGCATTAAAAGATGTATATTGCCATGTAGCTCAATGTATTAAATAAACAAAACACAATAATAGACCCAACAACCAAGAATAATATTTAACAATATTGTAGTATTGTAATTTTCTGGTAATAATTAATAATACAGTAACTGCAATAATAGACCAAGCAAAAGTTTGAAAAGCAAGTCAGAAACACGTTGGGCTAATATTAAATAGTAATATAACTGTAGTTTTTTCCATAAAGCAAAAGGCTTAAAAATCAAGCATAAACACATTTGCGCTGATTTAAAAATAAAAATAAAAAGTTTGAAAAGAAGGAGAAACAAGATGCACTAACTTCCTTCGGAAAAAGGAAAAAAAATGGGTTTGAAAAAAAAGAGAAAGAAACAAGCACTAATTTCCTTCAAGAAAAGAAAACAAAAAGGGTTTGACAAAGAGAAAGAGCATAAATAAAACGAAAGTGAGAGAGAGGAGATACATGCTGTAAGTTATAAACAGGTAAAGGCGGAGATTGAGGCTATGCGCGAACCTATGTGTTTTTACATTGTTTTTATTTTTTTTATTTCAAAAACAAAACAGAAAAAAAAACCTCTCCCTCCTATGATTTTTTTGGAAAAATAAAAAATAAAATCTCATTTTATCTTTTGGTTATCAATTTATAGGTTACACGGATGAACTTTTGTATCTAGAAGATAAATTAAGATCTTATTTTCTATTATTTTTTCATAAACTATGGAAATGTATCTAGAGATAGAAAAGGAAAATGGTGGTTGAGCTTTTTGTTTATGTTATTGTGTGCATTGTTGGTGAAGATTGTAGCATTTAGTAAAAAGGAGAAGAAAAACTGAGGCTGAAAAGAAGAGCAGAGAGGCACTGCCATCACAGAAAAGAAAGAGGAATAACACCTTTTTTTTTTCTTTTGTGTAATGTAATAGAAAAACTTGTATAAATATGGACTCAAAATTAACCTAAATTTAAAAAATGATGATTTTTTAGATTTTATAATAATATTTGTAAAATATTTATTAAATATATTATTACTTATTTTTTTAATTATTTTTAATTGGTTTGACAAAATTGAGGTACTACAAGGGTACCCAATTTGTTGAAAATGAGATAATGCATTCAAACCAACCACCATAGATGGCGCGCTCGGTGGTGTATTATATTTAGCTATCTCGAAAAATAAAAAAATAATATTTAATTATTTAAATGTATGAGTTTCTCTTTGGAATTATTTGATATGTTTTACACACATTTTTGTCTTCCACTGAGTAAACAATAACTTATTTGATCTGTTTATGCACTCCTCACATTTTTCGCGCAACAGTTTCGCTAATCTAGTCAAATGGACCATAGTTTATGTTCTCATTCATGTGTACATAGAGGATTCCGCTCAATTTAGAAGACACACTAAAAACTCCGAAAAAAAAAATCTAGAGTTTCCTCTCTTCTTCCTTTTTTGCTTCCTCCTAAATTTTCTTTATGTCCCTTTACCAAAAAATTTTTGTCCCTTTAGATTTTTAAGTGATCATAGTACCATATTGCAAGTGGTCTTAAGTGTTATATTTAAATGGTGCAATTCTAGAACTGTTTTTTAAGGTGCAATACTAAAATTGATACAATGTAATTGAATTGTTTTATCTTAGACATAATTTTAAATAGTTCTGCGAAACTTCTAAAAGAGAGCACCTAATTCGCGACTCAGTAATATATTCGATGTCTGAAAAAGAAAAATCAAAATAGTTTTTCAAAACTCAAAAATAAATATACAAACATACAAGACACTAACTATCATTTTGTTTTTGTGCTTAGGTTGTTTACCATTGTTTAAATATTTTAAAGTTTGTTTGGAAATTTCTCATTTGAAAATAGAGAAAGTAAGAGAATGTGTTTTTGGGAAACTCATTAAATTGGAACAATGTCACTATTCAGAACAATATTAAAGTAACTGGTGAAAATTTTTCAAATCTAAAAAATTGTATATGAGGAATGATTAAAAAGAAGATATTGTACCTTTAATTGGAGAAGAAAAAAAAATAGGAAATTTGTTTTTTATTTTATGTCTTTTTACTTATTTTTTAGTTTTACTTTGATCTTACTTCACCAATTATAAATAATACTGGAGTTAACTTTTTAAGTTAAAGACTAACGAAAATAATTATTACGATTAATAGAAATAAAGTTAAGGAATTAAAACGAAACAGAAAATAAATAAAGGATCAAAGTAAAAACACAAAATAAGTTAAAGGATTGAATGATTTAATTAGCCTAATTAATATTACATTAAAAATTAAAATTGTCATTTATTTTAAGATAATTTTTTTTTTCAAATGACTCATTGTGGGAGTGAGGAAGTATTAACTAATAAGAATGTTTCTCTAATAAAAATTCATTAATGTATTGTTAAAATTAATATAATTAATTATTTTGTTAAGAACTGTTGATAATTCAAATGAAACATTTATAATCGGTTAGAATAATATAATACTCACCATGTCTCTAAACATGAGCACACGTTGGACAAAACGAATTGTTCCTGATTATAAACACATTTTTAAATTACTAAATACATTTATGATTTTTTTCAAACATATCCTTAATTAACATCATTAAATATTTTGGAATATGAAAAGACAAAATTAAGTAAATATAAATACAAAGGGATACATGATTCAACCCAACCCTAGAGCACATCAAGTTGCCTCTCCCAAACCTTAACTCTAGGTTATCTTCCTCTGTTAAAGAAATATGGTTTATGACCATTTTTTTTTCTAAAATCACCTTTATAAATCATTTTTTTTCTTTCTTTATTTTATTTAAATAAATTATTTTTATATAAATTTAATTATTATTTTTTATTATTGTAATTCTATTGTTTAAATACGATGTTTTTTATTTTTTTTTTATTTTTTTATCTTGATGCGACATTTTTTATTTATTTTAGGCCAGTATTTATTTTAGTTTTGTGAATAACTTAATCGATTACATATTTCAATTGATAATTTTGACACTATTAATATTACATACTCAAAAATATAAATATTTAAGATACTCTTTACCAACATCTTAATATAATAAACATATTATTATACTATTAACTTTTTTTTAATAAAAATTAAATATATAATAAATATTTATATTTAGGAATTGACGGAGTAGTTGAGGTATGGATCAAAAGATAATAACCTTTTTTAGTTTTGGTTCTTCAAAAAATAATAATAATTTACCTTTCAAATTGTGACGGGTGCACGTTTAAATGGACATCTCTAGGAGCACCTAGAAGTAATAATTGATTATTGCCACGTGTACAAATCGATTAAGGAATGACCCTCCAACACATGCATATCCATGTATGTGTATTTGTTGTTACACTATAGAATACTTTATTTATTCAATAAAGAATTATGTAAAAAAAAATATATTATTTAATTACTTAAAAATATATATTATTTAATTTATTTATTTTTAAGGTTTTTTAGTTTGTGAGAATATGTTTTAAGTCTTGAATCTAAAATTTGTTGATCATACGATAGTTTTTTTAATATATATGTAAAGACAACATTTTAAAGCATTTAAATGAGATAATTTTATATTTTTCATATAAAACTTTTAAGTTTGAATCTGAATTTTAACATACAATAGTATTATTTAAAATTTTAGCAATAATTTTTCATTTATTTAAATCTTACAAGTTTAAATGATTAATTGATTAATCTCTGCGATAGTAGATTTAATATATTAAATTTGCGATAAAAAATGCATAGACAACGGCGTTGATGTTGGTAACATTGTTATCTATTCATAGTGTCCCATACCTATCAGTTACTTTCCACGTTTCAATAAACAATATGGATTCTTCTCAAACAATATTATAAAGGTGTGGTTTTGTCGACAACATAAAAATACATCTCTTGAGTTTTTGTTGGAACATAAGTGTGTTATAGTGTGAATTTAAAAATGTGTTGAAGTCCCACATTGGAAAGAAATATTTTTTGTAAATTTAATTGGAAAGAAACTTGTTTTTTAAAATTCAAGTCCCACATTGGTAAGAATATTTTATGAAATCCCACTTTGAAAAACTATCATGTTTTGTGTAGTTTTAATTCTATACATACTAAAGTCCCACATTGTTTAGAAAACATATGTGACTTTGCTTCCATCACTATATAATGAGTTTCAAGCTATTGTGAAAAGTACACCAAAGTTGGATGCTTTTCCCAACTTTCTCTTTTCTCCCTCTTATATTCTGCTCGCCTAATTTTCGAACCACTTCTCCCCTTTCTTTCTGTCCCTTCGGTTTTAAAGCGGTTATTATGTCGCAGTCCCTTCGATTTTAGAGCGGTTATTATGCCGCAGTCCCTTCGGTTTTAAAGCGGTTATTATGCCGC
Organism: Cicer arietinum; assembly: GCF_000331145.2. Taxonomy (NCBI): domain Eukaryota; kingdom Viridiplantae; phylum Streptophyta; class Magnoliopsida; order Fabales; family Fabaceae; genus Cicer; species Cicer arietinum. The sequence continues at coordinate 5,193,556 of NC_021161.2, forward strand.
AGTCCCTTCGGTTTTAGAGCAGTTATTATGCCGCAGTCCCTTCGGTTTTAAAGCGGTTATTATGCCGCAGTCCCTTCGGTTTTAGAGCGGTTATGATACCGTAGTCCCTTCGGTTTTAAAGCGGTTGTTATGCCGTAGTTCTTTTGTTTTTAGAGCGGTTGCTATGCCGTAATCACTTTGTTTTTAGAGCGGTTATTATGCCGTAGTCCATTCGTTTTTTGTCTTTTTAAGCGGTTATTATACCGTAGTTATGAATGGTCATAGTACCATATTGAGAGTGGCTTTAATTGCCATATTGAGGGTGTAATTCTAGAACGGTTTTCTACGGTGCAGTGGAACTCCGATACAGTGAATCTGGGCTGTTTTATCCTGGGGACTTCGTGGTTGATAGTCTGCCTTGCACAATTTGGGCAGTGCCGCGAAACGTCTTAAAGAGAGCGACCTAGTCCGCGACTCAACCCAGTAATATCTTCGGTGGCATAAATTGTGAATTTTAAATAGTTTTTGAAATTCAAAATCCAACAATTTTAAGACGTTTCGATCTGCCATGTCAACCGAAGAGATTACTAGATTTGGTTATGTTGTCTCTCATTTTGTTAAACTGTTTCAGTTTGAAGCAAATAGAAAAGGATAAAACAGTTGGAGAATTAACCCATGGGAGAATAATGATAAGAATTATATTCTTAATCGACTTGCTGATGATCTGTATAACTATTACAGTTCCAGCAATAATGTGAGATATGTTTGAGATACTCTAAGTAAGTTGTGACTGCTACCTAGAGTATCAGAGAGTATCAGATGTCTGATACATGGAGGCTGACAGATCCGTGGAGGCACATGGAGGCTGATAGATTCGTGGACGTGGAGGCACACTCCCGTAGAATTCAGAAGATAATTCATGAGATAAGCTATTAAGGTACGTCATTCATGGCATATTTAAATTAAATATTGAAATTTAATATGTCTCTTTTGTTTGAATGTTGAAATCAATAAAATGTCTATTTATGCTTACATGTTGTGTGATTTTAATTTTGACATGCTAGACTATGTGATGTGAACACATCTGATTTCAAAATTAAGTAACTTAGTTTTAATTCTAATGTTATTGTTAAATGATTTTGGAAAATGTGATTTTTATAGTCAGGCTAAAATAACAAAGAGTCCACATAAATATGTAGTTAGAGAATATCTTTAGATTTATTACAATTTGATATATGTGAACTTGATGAGACGTTAACAAGAAATGAAAAATAAAAGTGAAACGCTTGACATGTTAAAGATCTTTACAGCTGAAATTGAAAATCAATTTAGTATAAAGATTAAAAGATTCCAAGTATGATTTAGTTTATTTTTGATGAGACGTTACCAAGAAATGAAAAATGAAAGTGAAACGATTGACATGTTAAGGATCTTTACAGCTGAAATTGAAAATCAATTTAGTTTAAAGATTAAGATATTCCAAGTATGATTTAGTTTATTAAATGAGTTTTATAAATTGTCTGGAATTATACACAGAACAACTGCACCATAATTATTTGAAGTGAATGGTAAATTTGAAAGAAAAGAAAGGGAATAGAACTCTTATTGAACTAGTTGTTGCTAGTATGTTTAACTCTAGTACTACATCTCATTGGTGTGAAGAAAATATATTGTTTATTTGTTATGTTTTGAATAGAGTTCTTAAATCTAAAAACAAAACATCTCCTTATGAGATAGTGAAGAAAAGACAATTAAACTTGTCTTATTTTCAAACATGGGGTGGTCTGGCTTAGGTCAGAACCCCCGATCCCGAGCGAGTTAAACTCGCCAGTAGAGCCTATGAATGAGAATTCATTGGGTATGCGATTAAGAACAAAGCGTATAGGTTTTATGACCTAAACGCAAAAGTGATCATAAAGTCAAATGAAGTTGACTTCTAAGAAAATAAATCCCCTTTTAAATTGAGAAATAGTGGGGGGCAGCGAACTTAATCAAGTTCATGTGACAAGAAGCATTGAAAGCAACAAACAAGATGAAACAGAAACTCGAAGGAGTAAGAGAGTAAGAGTTGCTATAGATTATGGACCAAAATATATGGCTTATAATCTAGAAGAGGATCCTGCAAATCTGAAAGAAGCTCTGTAATCATTGGATGCAGATCTATGGCAAGAAGCTATAAACGATGAAATGGATTCTCTAGAGTCTAACCGAACCTGACAATTAGTACACTTGCCTCTTGGTTGCAAAGCAACAGGTTGAAAATGAATATTGAAAAAGAAACTAAAACCCAATGGAATGATTGATAAAATACAAGGCACACCTTGTAGCCAAAGGTTTTAGACAAAGAGAAAATATAGATTTATTCGAGACTTTTCCACCGATCATTAGAATAACATCCATTAGAATACTCATATCACTAGCAGCTATTCTTAACCTGGTGTTACACCAACTGGATGTTAAAACAACTTTTTAAAAGGTGATTCGGAAGAAGAAATCTATTATGGAACAACCTAAAGGTTTTGTAATTCAAGGACAGGAATTCAGGGTATGTATGTTAGATAAATCCATGTATGGTCTTAAATAAGCTCCAAAGAAATGGCATGAAAAGTTTGATAACTTTATTATATCGAATGAGTTTAAAGTGAATGAAAGTGACAAATGTATTTACTACAAATTTGAAAATGGCATTTGCACTATCATATGTCTCTATGTAGACGAGATACTCATATTTGATTTAAACATTCATGCTGTAAATATTTTGAAATCATTGTTGTGTAACAACTTTGATATGAAAGACCTCGGAGATACATTTGATGAAGTAATGAAAGATGACAATGAGAAACCATTACTAGCTTTATGAGTATGGCTACTACACAAGAAACTTTGCTAGACAAGCTAAGAAAATCCCTTCCCAAAACATTTTGGTTAATTCTCTCTTTACTTGCAATCATAAGCTCATCAGCCCTTGTTATTTCACATTTGAATAAACCAATATCCTTCTTCCACCTCTCCTCTGCACCCCATTTGTGTCAATTTGCAATTGATACAAAATCATGCTTAACTCATGTCTCTCAGAAGTATCTCAACATCAAACCTTGCCAAACACAAAAGACCACAAATTCAGTACCTTAATATCCTTGTTAACCATGTCAACCACACACATTAAAAAAACCATGGACAAAGCCAATGTTATCAAACGCCGAGTTAATAGTCCTAAAGAGGAACTTGCTTTGAATGATTGTGAGCAACTAATGGACTTGTCAATGGATAGAGTTTGGAACTCAGTATTGACACTAACTAACAATAACATTGATTCAAAGCAAAATGCACACACATGGCTAAGTACTGTGTTTACTAACCATGTAACTTGCTTGGATGGATTAGAAGGTTCATCTTTGGTTGTTATGGAAAGTGATCTTCGTGACTTGATATCAAGAGCTAGAAGCTCTCTCGCCGTGCTTGTCGCGATTTTTCCTTCAAAAGATAGTGATGGATTCATTGAGGAGAAGTTGAATGGAGACTTTCCTTCTTGGGTAACAAGTAAGGATATGAAGCTTTTGGAATCTTCAATTGGAGACATAAAGACAAATGTTGTGGTGGCTAAAGATGGAAGTGGCAAATTTAAGACTGTGGCTGAAGCTGTTGCATCTGCACCAGATAATGGTAATACAAGGTATGTTATCTATGTGAAAAAAGGAATCTACAAAGAGAATGTAGAAATTGGAAAGAAAAAGAAGAATGTCATGCTTGTAGGTGATGGTATGGACGTAACAACATTCCTAGGCAGTTTGAATTTCATTGATGGAACAACCATTTACAGTAGTGCAACTGCGGTATGAATTTTGAATAAGATACATCAACTTTTATTCACTTAATTTTCTCTTATATTTAAGATCAGAAGAAAAATTAATAACATATTCTGATAGGAATGGGCTGGGCCCCACAAGTGATGAGGGGGATCTCTTAGTAAATAGAGATGAGGTGAGGCCTAAGCAATGGCAAGTATATGTGAGAAAGAATAAGAAAGGGGATGCAGAAAAATAATGATTGCCTAGCTGGCATAGGGAGTTAATATTCCACTAATAAATAGGAATTAATATTCCACTAATAAAGGGGAGTGTGTGCAGAGATAGCTGGAGGTTTTTATTTTCATTTTTCAGTTACACCTTAGAGGTTGGGCAGTGAGAGAATTGTTTTCTCTAACTGAGGAGCATTAGCTCTGGAATCATTTTCTGTTTTCTTATCAATTAATACAATAATTATTTTCATCTAATTCTATCTTATCTCTGCTCTATCAATTGGTCCGACCTGCTACATTCATGCAAACCAGAATGGACGCAAGAATCACCGGAGTGGAGGAGCGTTTGGGACGTGTGGAGGACAGCATTGAGTCTTTACGTGACTTCATTGGTTCTGAAATTCAGAGGGCTTTGACGGCGGTTCAAGACAATATTACAGCGGTTCCCTCGCCGTTAGATAAGTTCCGTTTAGCTGCGAAGAAGGTGGAATTGCCGGCGTTTACCGGTGATGATCCAGTGGCTTGGATAACTCGAGCAGAAACGTATTTCGACGTACAACGCATTTCGGCAGACGTGAGAATTCAATTGACGAAGCTCAGTATGGAAGGTCCTACGATTCATTGGTTCAATTTATGGCACGATTCTACGGAGGATCTGTCTTGGGAGAGTTTGACGGAGGCGTTGATCGTTCGTTTTGGTGGTGGTCGTTTGGAGAACCCCTTTGAAGAATTAAAGGAATTAAAACAATCTGGATCTGTTGAGGATTACATTGCTGAATTCGAATTGTATTCTTCACAGTGTGGCCGTTTACCAGAACAACAGTTTCTTGGTTATTTCATTGGTGGTTTACGTCATGACATTCGTTCTCGTGTGCGTACCTTCAGGCCTCGTAATCGTTACTTAGCGATGCAAGTGGCTCGTGATGTTGAGAGTGAATTTGCTGCTGTTTCGGGGCAGGGATCTGAATCTGGATCTCGCTACAAACCGGGTCAAGGTTCTTGGGCCCGATTTCAAAAACCTAATTGGGCCAATCGCGAAGGGGAAGGGAACAGATTTGCAAACCCTAACCAGACTAGTAACAATGTGGGTAAAATGCGTACCGGGCTGGGTCCTCCTCCCAATTCTACTCCTCCTTCACGTCTTAACTCTAGTGACGTTTCACGCCGTCACTCACGCGGCGTTCGCCATTTACCAAGCGCAGAGGTTAATGAGCGTCGCGCGAAGGGACTCTGTTTTCGTTGCAATGAACGATGGGATCCCCTCCATCAATGCGCAACGAAGCAGTTACGATTGATTATCTTGGGGGACGATGAAGTGGTCAACGATGAAGGAGAGATTGTGGTGCTGGAGGCCAAGTCGGAAGAAGAGATTGCACAAGAGGAGTTAGAATGTAAAGGGATGGGAGTTTTCGGTGTATCCACCACTCCAAACCAGGTTCGAACAATGAAAATAGAGGGCTGTTTGCAAGGTGCGCCTATTTTGGTTCTTATTGACAGTGGAGCCACGCATAATTTCATATCTCCTAAGGTGGTTGAAGCTCTAGGGCTGCCTATGGTACCTTCTACTCCCTTGGGCGTCAAGTTAGGAGATGGTCATCGTGTCCTAACTATGGGTAGGTGTAAGGGAATTCAGATGGATGTGGGAACGGTGCAGATTTGTTTTGATGCTTATGTGTTGGAGTTAGGGGGTGTGGATCTGATTTTGGGAGTTGTTTGGCTGGAAACTTTGGGGAAGGTGACCATGGATTGGAAAGAAATGTCTATGGTGTTCAACCATAAGGGCAGTATGGTGAAACTCCTTGGCCAAGCCTTAGATGAGAAGATGGCTACTTTCCAAAGCATCATCACTTCTTCCCGGCTGATAACAGACTGCGAATGGCCTACCTTGATGGAGGTGGTAGGTTCACAAGTGCCTCGTGTCTCAGATCAACAGACTAAGGAGTTGCAAAAGTTGTTAGATCAGTTTGCTATTGTATTTAAAGAAATCCAGGGTCTTCCTCCTACAAGAAACATTAGCCATTCCATTGAACTTCTGCAGGGTGCTGGTCCGGTAAGTGTGAGGCCTTACAAATATCCTCATTTACACAAGGATGAAATTGAAAAACAGATTCAGATCCTTATGCAGCAGGGGGTGATTCGAAACAGCACTAGTGCTTTCTCTAGCCCCGTTATTTTGGTCAAGAAGAAGGATCAATCTTGGCGCATGTGTGTAGATTACCGTGCACTTAACAAGGTTACAATTCAAGATAAGTATCCTATCCCTGTGGTAGATGAATTGTTAGATGAGTTACATGGCTCGGGTTATTTCTCTAAGATTGATCTTAAATCTGGTTATCATCAAATTCGTATGAAGGAAGAGGATATTCATAAAACTGCATTTCGTACTCATGAGGGTCACTATGAGTTTATGGTGATGCCATTTGGCCTTACCAATGCCCCTGCAACCTTTCAATCAGTGATGAATGATATTTTTAAGCCTTTTTTAAGGAAGTTTGTATTGGTTTTTTTTTATGACATACTAGTGTACAGCGATAGTTGGACTGCTCATTTGCAGCACTTGGAGATGGTTCTAAACATTTTGAAACAACATCAGTTTGTGGCTAACGGAAAGAAGTGTGCTTTTGGTAAACACCAAGTTGAATACTTGGGTCATGTCATTTCCAAAGCAGGGGTTGCTGTGGATCCTGCCAAGGTTAGCAGTGTGTTACAATGGCCAGTCCCTAAGAACGTCAAGGGGGTGAGGGGTTTTTTGGGATTAACAGGTTACTATAGAAAATTTATAGCTAACTATGGGAATATTGCTAAACCCTTGACCGAGTTGACAAAGAAGGATGGTTTTAGATGGAATGTTGCGGCTGCCGAAGCTTTTGAGAAATTAAAAGTAGCTGTTACAACTGCCCCAGTTTTAGCTATGCCTAATTTCAAATTCCCTTTTGAAATTGAATGTGATGCCTCTGGAAAAGGGGTTGGTGCTGTATTGTTGCAATCTAAACATCCCATTGCGTATTTTAGCAAGGCTTTTGAATCATCTAGGCTATCTAAATCGGCCTATGATAAGGAGTTAATGGTTTTGGTGTTAGCTATTCAACATTGGAGACATTATTTGTTAGGAAGGCGGTTTGTGGTTTATTCTGATCAAAAGAGCCTAAAACACTTGTTACAGCAACGTATTACCACAGCAAATCAGCAGGAGTGGATGGCTAAGTTGCTGGGTTTTGACTTTGAGGTGGTATATAAAGCGGGAGTGGAGAATAAGGTGGCTGATGCTTTATCTAGACAACATGAGGATGCTAAAATTCATGCTCTTAAATCCTATCCTATTTGGCAGCAGAGCAGCCAATTGCAACAAGAGGTATCGAAGGATCCCTGGCTTAAAAGCATTGTGGAGGCTATTCAAAAGGATGTTACTGCCAAACCTGGGTTTTCCTTAAAAGGTGGCATCTTATTCTACAAAAATAGGTTAGTTATACCGGCTAACTCACCACTTATTGAAGATCTACTTAAGGATTTTCATTCTTCCCCTAGTGGGGGTCACTCCGGCTACCTACGCACTTATAGGAGAATGGCAGGCACTTTATATTGGCAAGGGATGATGAAAAGGGTGCAAGATTTTGTGAAAGCTTGTGACACTTGTCAACGTCAAAAATATGCCGCGACTACGCCTAGTGGGTTACTACAGCCGCTACCTATTCCAGTTTTGGTGTGGAGTGAGATATCTATGGATTTCATTACTTGTTTGCCCAAAAGTAATGGATTTGAAGCTATTTTGGTGGTGGTGGATCGTCTCTCCAAGTATAGTCATTTCATTCCTCTTAAACATCCATTTACTGCTCGCTCCATTGCTGCTATTTTTGTGAAGGAGGTGGTTAGACTGCATGGAATTCCGGAGTCAATTCTTAGTGATCGTGATCCCTTGTTTGTGAGTATTTTTTGGAAAGAGTTGTTCAAGCTAGTAGGTACGGTGCTTAAAATGTCTTCGGCATACCATCCCCAAACTGATGGCCAAACAGAAGTGATTAATCGCTGTTTAGAGGCCTATCTACGTTGTTTTATTGCAGATCAACCTAAGTCATGGGCACATTGGATTCCGTGGGCAGAACTATGGTACAATACCACATTCCATGTTTCCACAGGGTTTACCCCTTTTGAGGTGGTGTATGGCAGGAGACCTCCAGTATTGGTGCATTTTTTGGAGGGAGAAACCAGAGTAGAAGCTGTAGCCCAGGAGTTAAGAGACAGGGATGAAGCTTTGCGTCAATTGAAAGCTAATTTACTCAAAGCTCAAGAGTACATGAAATACCAAGCTGATAAAAAACGCAAGGCAGTTCAATTTGAGATTGGTGATTGGGTTTTCCTCAAATTACGTCCCCATCGACAGCAATCGGTGGTGCATAGAATTCATCAAAAATTGGCTCCCAGATTTTTTGGTCCTTATCAAGTCATTAAGAAGATAGGGCAGGTTGCTTACAAGCTACAGTTACCAGCAACATCTAAAATACATCCTACTTTTCATGTTTCTCTATTGAAGAAAGCTGTAGGCAATTATACTGCTACAACTCAATTACCTAGCAGTTTGGAGTCTGACACTGGGGATATTATTCCTGCTAAGGTTTTGTCATGGAGGGATAAGTTTGATGGTGGGCAGCATAAGCGAGAATGGTTGATTCAATGGGAAGGCATGGATGTCGGAGATGCTACCTGGGAAGAGGAACTGCTGCTGAAGAGTCAATTCCCTGATTTGCGCCTTGAGGACAAGGCTACTGTTGAAGGTGGGGGTGATGATAGGAATGGGCTGGGCCCCACAAGTGATGAGGGGGATCTCTTAGTAAATAGAGATGAGGTGGGGCCTAAGCAATGGCAAGTATATGTGAGAAAGAATAAGAAAGGGGATGCAGAAAAATAATGATTGCCTAGCTGGCATAGGGAGTTAATATTCCACTAATAAATAGGAATTAATATTCCACTAATAAAGGGGAGTGTGTGCAGAGATAGCTGGAGGTTTTTATTTTCATTTTTCAGTTACACCTTAGAGGTTGGGCAGTGAGAGAATTGTTTTCTCTAACTGAGGAGCATTAGCTCTGGAATCATTTTCTGTTTTCTTATCAATTAATACAATAATTATTTTCATCTAATTCTATCTTATCTCTGCTCTATCATATTCATATATAATTTGGTTTTGCAGCTGTTGTTGGGGATAGGTTTATAGCTCAGGACATTGGGTTCAAAAATACAGCAGACCCAGAGAAACACCAGGCAGTTGCTCTCCGAGTCAGCGCAGATCAATCTGTCATCAACCGATGCCGAATTGACGCGTTTCAAGACACTCTCTTTGCAGACACCAACAGACAATTTTACCGTGATTCCTACATTACCGGTACAGTTGACTTTATCTTCGGGGACGCATCTGTTGTGTTCCAGATGAGTAAGCTCGTGGCCCAAAAGCCCATGAGCAACCAAAAAAACATGGTCACAACCCAAGATAGATATGATCCAAACCATAAGTCCGCAACTTCAATTCAACAATGTGACATTATACCAAGCTCAGACCTCCAACCCGTGGTGGGATCGATCAAAACATACCTAGGCCGTCCGTGGAAGAAATATTCAAGGACTGTTGTTCTACAATCCTCGATAGACAGCCACATCAACCCAACTGGATGGGCCGAGTGGAACGAGACGACTAAGGACTTTCTACAAACATTGTACTATGGGGAATACTTGAACAATGGACCAGGTGCTGATACCAGCAGGAGAGTGAATTGGCCTGGTTATCATGTCATCACAAGTGCAACAGAGGCTAGTAAGTTTACAGTAAAACAACTCAGTGAAGGTAATGTTTGGTTGAAGAACACGGGAGTGGATTTTATTGAAGGCCTGTAGATATGAGATAAGACATATGACGCACTAGGTAGCAGCAAAATTTCATGAGGGTGTATTCTTGGGGCTTTGTACACTTCCACCCTAATAGCTTGACTTTGTACTACATGTCCAAAATGTTGCATAGCACTAACCTGGTTTCAATAAATAATAAGCAAGCTTTTGAGCTCTCAAAAATCCATGAAGAAATTTAGTTAGACTGAGATCAGGTTTATACACGTTGATAGTAGACTTACATAAATTGTTGTAATTCCAAGATATCTCCCCTTTATTTTAAAACTTGGTGCATTAACATGTCTACCAACAAGACTAGACAGATTGTCAGTGTCCAGCAGCTCAATTATGGCATCTTCAACATGTATATGAAGATTCATGTAAACAAACTGCATCATAATTTCCCAATCATTAATTAACAAGTTGAAATAGAAAAAATTCACTATGACATGTCTCTTTGTCTTGTTGATCATATCCGAGACAGTATAGATTATGTCCCACAAGATCAGGGTAAAACATGCCAAACACAAGAAACTGGCTGTAGCTTATTAAATTAAATAGGTAAAACAATTCAAACCTAGGAAGCATGAAAATTGCTTCCTCCATTTGTACCAGCCATCAACTCAATAGTTTGCAAACTTCCTTCCTGTAAAGATCAGGATAGTATACATCATGTTGTTGAAATTCTAGATTGGATATACTTGAATATGAATGAGAAAGAGATATAATCTAAATAAGAATGAAATTCTATCATAATCCCAATGGATACTAACAAATCGTATTATAATAAATACCAATATCCCAACACTCTCCCTCAAGGTGGAACATATATATCACATGCATCCATCTTGTCAGATATGTAAGTTATTTGAAGATTCCTTAGAGATTTGTAAAGATATCGGCAAGTTGATCCTTAGAATTGAAAAAGGAAAGTTCTGGTGACTCTAGAGAGAATATTTTCCCTAATGAAATGATAATTATTTTGCTTGTCTATGTTTTCTATCTCTCTATACAGTTGAATCTATCAGAAAATATCCCTTTCTTATAAAATAGTCAAAGGGGATTTATGCAGAACTCAATGAAGGTATCCATAAATACAGGCAGCTGCATTAATCCTTACTCTAACAAATGTTCATTCTTCCACACATTAAAAGACCCATTTTCTTCCATACCCAAGTTTTTTGTATTTACTCTCGTAGGTAGATTGCGAGACAGATTTAGTTGTAACAACTTGCCAACGAAGAAGTAAAAATTCATTATATAGCATTTAGCAAAGTTGATTCAATAAGAAAGAAGGAAAATACCAAAGCCCGGCAGCAGTGATATTAAGAACTAGAGATGAAGGTTAATGGAGGATTAAATTCATAAAAAAAATTACTATTGAATTATTGATAGAAGTCAGGTTTGAGCAAGCTAAAAAGGTGTTACTCCACCTTTCTTTTGGTTTTCTCTGCCTGTTATTTAGTGAAATCATTATGTGCTGCATATATGCCCATCACATAAAATCTCGTGCTTGAGCCATTTTTAACCAAAATACAAGAATAGAAAAGACATACCATTAGGCTAATCTCTTCACCGGACAGGATCTTAATCCATTCTATATCTGCAACCTGGACCTGTAAAGATAAACCATTAAAAGCATCAAACATTAAACAACATCACTTAATCATCAGAGAGCTAGGACAAGTTGTTTTCCGGTGAAGATCAAAGAAAACTTGCAAATTTCAACACCTATCAACATTGGTTGGGGTTAAGTTTTGAAACTACACAAGTCAATAAACTTTTCTACAAGATCACAAGCTTAAATCACTGAGTCGAGGACAGCACTAGACAATAAAATGACCCTTTTCCCATTATGTAAGGAAAAATCAAAATTAGGTATGGCCAATTAAAAGATTTCGTATTCATCTTTAGGTCTGAATGACAAGACAAAAAAACTTGGTGGCTTGCCAGACAAAAATAGGGGTCCCAAGCATGCAGGAAAATACGTGATTGGAAATTTATCATTCTAATAGAGAAAGGATCATAACAATGAAAATATATTTGCAAAATACTCTTATCGATCCAAATATTGAGAGGTATGGACATTAAAGTCAAGCATTTTTCAAGTAATTCAAAAGTGATGGAAAATGGAGCTTACGAGTGCAGATGCTCTTAATGGTGGAGTTAGCCCCGTGTCATATAAAGTCAGGTCAGCTATTCCTAATCCTTTAGGGGACAAAATCAGTTGTTGACATTCTAGGCCTGTAGGTGGTTGAATAACTTCCACCACTTGAGAATCATTTGCAACAGCTTCCAAGTAATGTTCGACTTCACAATATCAAATGCATAATCCCAATATGCTAGTCCCTCACAGCTGCTAAGTTCCCACTTCAAACTCAGAGATGACGAATTTGCAAAAGCTTCTCCAGAATCAGCTTGAGCGGCCGTTCTAATAATTTCATAGTCATTTGCTGGAAAGAACAATTTAATCAAGAAACAGAAATCTAAAAAACTCTGTTGTCAAAGATTAAAACATTGTGTGAAATGCTTACCTGGCTCATCAGCTATAAGTACAATAGAAGACGGAATGCTACATATCACTGGTAGCCAAGCTTCAGCTACGGAAGGCCGAGGATGATCATCCCCAACCAAATGCTAGAGATGACTAAAAGAGAGTGAATGAAAATGAAGGGAATTGAGAGAAAATAGAGAGGGAGGGGGGTATTGAGATGCCTGAGCAGATAGATTTTCTATTATCTACCATCTTCATATAGCTACCAGTTTTTATATAACTGTTGACACTTGATTACACAGAGCATAATAGATTTATGTTACAAGCTACTAAAGATTTTGGTTGCGACCACAACTAACTAAACACATTGAGTCACTAATGCTGCATAAGAGCACTACATTAACACTAGGAAATCCACTCATATTGAAGGCCTGTAGATACAAGATAAGACACAACAATAGTAGTGCTTAATCTTTATATACCGTAAATAATTGAGTGGTCTATTAATATTTACTTACAATAACTAGTTCTTTCCCATTTTATTGCTTTTTTAAACATTCTTTCTTTTGATGCATTTTTCCCATTTTTAAACATTTCATACTAATGGATTATATCTTCACAAATCAAAAATCGGAAATTTAATTCTTGTTAAGACAAACTTCATAAAAACTTTTAGATCATTGTGCACATTCACTTGCTAGTAGCTGTGGTGTTCACATCGAAACCAATTAATCTCTCTCTTTCACTTAATTTTATTTTAGTTTTTTATTTTCTTTTTATTTGAATTGAAAATTTATAAAATATAAATCACACATATAAAGTTTTATATAATTCAAAAATCAATTATTGTATTATTGAGATGTATTAAAATTAATATTTTATACAGTTTTATCAAATTCGTTTAATTTTCATAACTCTCAGCAACATATAAAATAATTTAATTTATATAAACTTTATTTGTGCATCATCTAAATGATAATATTAAAAATAAAGTACAATTTAAATATATAAAAAGGATTGAGACATTAGGGGAGGTTTTGTAAAAAGAAGTTCAGAATTTTTAAATTTGTACTCAATAATTATATTCGGTGGTGATTAATAGTATTGCAAGAAAATTAATGACTATGAAATTATTAGAACGGCCGCTCAAGCTGATTCTGGAGAAGCTTTTGCAAATTCGTCATCTCTGAGTTTGAAGTGGGAACTTAGCAGCTGTGAGGGACTAGCATATTGGGATTATGCATTTGATATTGTCAAGTCGAACATTACTGGGGGGAGCTGTTTCTTGGAAGCTGTTGCAAATGATTCTCAAGTGGTGGAAGTTATTCAACCACCTACAGGCCTAGAATGTCAACAACTGATTTTGTCTCCTAGAAGTATCTCAATATCAAACCTTGTCAAACACAAAAGACCACAAATTCAGTACCTTAATATCTTTTGTGTTTGGCAAGGTTTGATGTTGAGATACGTCTGAGACATGAGTTAAGCATGATTTTGTATTAATTGCAAGTTGACACAAATGGGGAGTAGAGGAGAGGTGGAAGAAGGATATTGGTTTATTCAAATGTGAAATAACAAGGGCTGATGAGCTTATGATAGCAAGTAAAGAGAGAATTAACCAATATGTTTTGGGAAGGGATTTTCTTGGCTTGTCTAGCAAAGTTTCTTGTGTAGTAGCCATAATCATAAAGCTAGTAATGGTTTCTCACTGTCATCTTTCATTACTTCATCAAACGTATATATAGACCAAAATATTGATTATTTTCAACCTAAGGATTACAAATCTAATGGCTCATGTAATCTTCATTTTTTAATCAATTCTTTTTTTTTTTTATGTATAATTTCTTTCAAGAATAAATTCTATTTTTTTCTTCGTTAGCAACATTATAGCCCATTAGATAAATAAATAACTATTAAAATTTATGTATACATCTGAATTTGGTTCTGGTGTCTTCATGAAAGTTGTAGCTATGGATCTTAGCTTTCACTTGCACTTGTTTTGACCCCAATTGGATATATACAAGTCCAGATATGGCTAAAATACTCTACATAGGTCATGTTGATTTCTCACCAAAATTCAGCACTACACTAAAACAAAGTAACAACGCAAAACTCCGAAAAATCCCTACTTAATCAAGGAAATAATAACATAAATATTTCATTAAATAAAAGAGTTAAAATCAACAAAATATATCAAATAACTCCTTAAATTAACTATTGATTAAAGATAAATAAGTAAACTAACATAATCTTGTCAACAATTAACATTAACTCAAATTTTAACAAATAATTTTATGGTTTATTTACTCACTTAAGTAGGAATTTCGGATCCATAACACAATCAGAGTAAGCAATCAATAAACAGTTAATTAGTAATCTCGAAAATATGTATAATAATACAAAAGCATGTGAAGTTTTGATTTGAAGTAGAACTATCTTTCTTCCTAAAACTCTTCCTTTTGAAAATTCTGTCATTTTTAAGAAACTTGCCAAATTTCTTAACAAGGAACGTAATATTTTCATCTTCATCTGAATTTTCGTCTTTTATTTGTTCTCTTGATTCGGTCTTTAGAGCAATGTTTTTGGTCTTCTTTTCTTGACTTTCATTTTGTTCTAACCTTCCAAATTCGATTTCGTGTTCTTGGAGTTTTCCAAAAAGTGCAGAAAGAGACATCTTTGATAGGCTTTTCTTTTCAAAAATTGTCGTTACTTTAGGTTGCCATGCCCTTGTTAATGATCTCAGAACTTTAAGGTTCAATTCATCATTAGTGAAGGTTTTTCCAAGAGCCATCAAGTGGTTGGTCAGATGAGAAAATCTTTTCTGCAAGTCCAGAATAGATTCTATGGGCTGCATTCGGAACAATTCATACTCTTGAGATAATGTGTTGAGTTTGGAACGCTTTACCTCAATGGTTCCTTCATGTGTTATTTCAAGTGTATCCCAAATTTCTTTAGCTGTTTTGCAATGAGATATACGGAAAAATTCGTCCATTCCAAGTGCCGATTGTAACATGTTTTTGGCCTTTTTATCAAACAATACTTTCTTGTTGTCATCATCTGTCCATGATACTTTTATCTTTACTTCTTCTTTATTATTGATAACTGTTGTTGGAACATATGGACCGTTTTCTACCGCTTCCCATATATCATCTCCTTGTGCCTCGAGATATGCTTGCATGCGTATCTTCCAGAAATCATAGTGTTCACCAACGAAACATGGTGGTTTATTGCTACTACCACCATCTCTAAAAAATGGTTGTGTGGAAGCCATTAATAAGGATCGAGGAGCAAATTATCGGAACCTGCTCTGATACCAATTGTTAGTATAGAAGTACGCTTAAGAGGGGGGTGAATTAGGTGTTAGTAAATTTTCTTGTTTTCAGTGATATGGTAGTTGAATTTTCTAAGTTAATATAATGTCTACTAATAGTAAAGTGCAATAAATGAATGAGGACAATAGATTTATCCTGGTTCCCCGTATAACCAAGGGTACGTTCAGTCCTCTTGCACACCACAAGAGATTGATCCACTAATTGTCAGAAAATGTACAACTCCCACCATGGGATTCTTGCTACAAACTTCTAACAACACTTCTAAGATAGCACACCACTATCTTAGATTAAGCTACTTTTAAGAAAGTATTACTTTCTTTTACAAGTGATACAATATGATTTGAATAAGAATAAGGAGAGGTATATTGATAAACAATCCAATAACAATTCAAGTACTTGAGAACCTTTCTGAATGATATGAAAATGAAATGCAAGTACTTTGTAAAAAATCAGAATTTTGTTCAAAGTTGTTCAAGGTATTGATTCAAGGATTGTGTGTTGTTTGATATGAAGTTATG
>NC_021161.2:5209777-5217791 GCF_000331145.2 Cicer arietinum
AAAGAATACAATGATTTGGAGTCATTCCAGATCTGAAAAATTGTATTGCTTCCAGTTGTATTCGAATACAGGATGTGTGTATTTGAATACACCTCTTTGTAACGTTCAAAAATATTCAAAAATTACACCTTGTATTCGAATACACATGTGTGTAGTCGAATACAGATTAGTGAAAATTTGCCACTGACTTACTTTGTATTCGACTACAGAAGGTTGTAGTCGAATACAGATATAAGGATTTTGGCCACTGACTTGATGTGTATTCGACTACACATAGTCGTAGTCGAATACAACTTTGAGACTTTTGCTTCTGACTTGCTTTGTATTCGAATACAGGATGCTGTATTCGAATACACTTATGTATTTTGTCAAAAATATTAGTTTTAAGACTTTGTTAATGCTATTTTGACTTTTGAAAATACTTTATGTGCATATGTAAATATGACTTGTTCTCATGTAATTGAAGTATTGGTTTGCATCATATACCTTTACATTTTAACATTTAATATTTGGATTTGAAGCTTTATTAATGAAGATATTTGAACTTCTTTTTGATGTTGTTGCTTTGACCATAATGGTTGACCTTTGTCTTCATCAAAAACTTGTAGTTTACATTCTCCCCCTTTTTGATTATGACAAAATGTTGTTGTTGTGGAGAGATTTGTGGAAATTGAATCATTGATCCCCCGTTGTATGTGATTAATTAAAAAAATATTTGAGGACCTACAAGATGTTTAAGGCAACAACAATACCAAATTTTCTCCCCCTTTTGACATGATCAAAAAGAAGGAAAAATATAGAAACATACAATATCAAGCATATAAACATAATTTAAGGAAAAAATATCACACTTTGGAATCCAAAGAGAATGACATAATAAAGGATGGAGTCATGTTCAATAAAGTACATCAAAACGACCGAATTGGTAAGCGAAACCAAACTAAAATACTTAAACATCCTAACAGCAAAATATTACACAAGCAAGCAAGCAAATGAACTTCTAGCATCAAACTAGTCAAAATGCGTTGGAATGTGGAAATGATCAATTTTGTCAGATAAACTACTAATGTCCTGGGATAATGTGTCATAGTTGCGAGCAATAGTAGTTTCTATGTTGTGGAAGCGAGTGTCGATAGAAGTAATTAGATTTTGGAATTAATTTTGGAATAAGGTTTTGAAAGAATCAAGACGAGCCATGAGCATTTGATTGGAAATATAATCATCATCAGAGGTTGTTTCCTCGCCATCTTCATCAGTCTGGGCAGCAACATTTGAGGGTCCAGCAGTGTCTTCTTGAGCAGCATCAGATGGTTGATCATAATCACCTTGATGCACAAAAGATTCAAGATGTTCATTCCATACTATCCGCATGCTAGGCAGGACGCCCAAATCCAGCATATTTTCTTTTGTGGGTGTATACACGACTTCATCAGAGAAGTCCACCCCAAAGTGTTCCAAAATCCGGGAAACTTCCTTCGCATATGGTAATCCAATTGCCTCTCGGGATCCAAACATGAAAAATTTCACAAATTATGCCCAGTTTAGTTGACAACCTTCATACATGAAATTCATAATTTTTAATTCAAACTCCGAAATTTGGGAGTAATTTCCAGCCATCGGAACCAGAATGTAGCTAAGGAAATAGTGCAAAAGGCGATAATCAACCGTAAGATTTCCCACTCCATACCGTTGTTGGGCATATTTGGAACCAACCTGAGTCCGCTTTTGTTCCATTGTGCGTCTATCAAACCGACATAGGGAAACATACGCATCATACTTAGAAATATCAGCCCATTCACACAAGTTGTTGGGACAAAACTTTTGACCGTTAAAGGGAATGTTCAGAATTTCGCCTATAGTTTTGGTATTTAACCGAATGGTTTTACCCTTAGCTCGAGATACCAGCATTTTTCCATCTTGGATGAGATTGCAATAAAAAACCCTAACTAAGTCAGGATATATAGGACCGTTGTAGCCTATAAACTCTTCAAAATGTTGTGCTTTGAGCAACTCAGGAAATTTAAAGGCAGAGAAAAAGTTTAAAGTACCATATTTTGGAATGATAAGTCGCTTGTCAGAGTAGAATGTGTTAAAACGATCAATTTCTTCCGGTGTGTGTAGAAGCCGGGATAAATCCGTGATGTTGGGATTCCTTGTTCGTTTTCTTGAGGGACCCACTGCTGCATGCTTGGTTCTTGGTCCTCGTTTGCGGGCATCCATGGTGAGAAATGGGGTTTTGGTGACAAATGGGTTTGAGAGAAAATGTGAGATATGTGAGAAATCTGATGATGAATAACAAGAAAGAATTAACGATTGATGTAGTTTGCAAGGTTGGGTGAATGGGTAACTGAGTGAAAGGAGGATGTACGAGATTTTGGGAGAAGAGAGGAAAGGCTACAGTTGTGTATTCGACTACCAAATGTAAAATAACCCTAAAATGTGAAACTGCTTCTATATCTGGGCAAAAACGCGAAGGTGTATTCGACTACACCTAGTTGTATTCGAATACACATTGTTCTGGGAACGTGTATTCGACTACACATAAGTTGTATTCGAATACAAGAATTTCTGGAAAAGTATGTATTCGAATACAAACATTTGTATTCGACTACATATGTGAATTTTGCCTAAAAACTAAATTTTTATGGAAATCTCAATATGTAATACATAAATTTATATTTCAATAAACAATAATCATCAAAGAATTTTATTTTAAGAGAGATGACAAACTATATGTATCATGCAATTTCAAAGATTGTTTTCATTTAAAATACCAAGTTCTCTTTGGATCTTATAAAATGAATCCTTAGGTAAAGGTTTTATAAAGATATCAGCCAATTGATTGTGTGTATCAACAAACGTTACCTCAACATTACTTTTCAGCACATGATCGCGTAGAAAGTGATGACGTATATCGATGTGTTTAGTCCGAGAGTGCATGATTGGATTCTTTGAGATGTTTATTGCACTTGCGTTGTCACATCTTAGGGGAATGCATCCGAGATCAACTCCATAGTCATGTAATTGATGTTTGAGTCAGAGAATCTGGGCACAACAACTTCCTGATGCTATGTATTCAGCTTCAGCAGTACTAAGTGCAACACAAGCTTGCTTTTTGCAAGACCATGAAACTAGTGCACTGCCTAAGATATGGCAAGTGCCGCTTGTGCTTTTACGATCCGTTTTGCATCCTGCATAATCTGAATCAGAATATCCAACTAGGCTACATATGCTACCCTTGGGAGTACCATAGGCCTACATTTGTCGTTCCTTTCAAATACTTCATAATTCTTTTAACGGCTACATGATACGATTCTTTCGGATTTGCCTGATGCATCTTTATCAACATAGGTTCCGGAGCCCATTGGAGTTGCACTTTCTTTGCAGTTTTCCATTTCAAATCTTTTGAGTAATTCTTTACAATATTTTGCCTGATTTATGAAGATGCCATGTTCAAGTTGCTTGATATGAAGTCCAAGAAAATAGTTTAATTTTCCAATCATGGACATTTCAAATTCTCCTTGCATTATTGAAGAGAATTCTTCACATATGTCATTGTTGGTTCATCCAAATATTATATCATCAACGTAGATTTGGACCAATAAGGTGTGACTATTATCTCTTTTGACAAATAATGTTTTATCGACTTTCCCTTTTTCAAATTCTCGTGCACATAAAAAGGTGCTTAATCTATCATACCAAGCTCTTGGAGCTTGTCTTAGACCATAAAGAGCCTTTTTTAATTTGTAAACATGTGAGGGATTTTTGGAATGTTCAAACCCAGGTGGCTGTTTGACATAAACTTCTTCATTTATGTATCCATTGAGAAAGGCACTCTTCACATCCATTTGATATAACTCAAAGTTCATGGAGCAAGCATATGCAAGTAGTAAACGTATTGTTTCTAACCTTGCTACCGGAGCAAATGTTTCGTCAAAATATAACCCTTCCTCTTGATTGTATCCTTGAGCGACCAATCTAGCTTTGTTGCGAACAACTATGCCATTCTCATCAAGTTTATTTTTAAACACCCATTTTGTACCAATGATGTGTTTATTTCCAGGATTAGGAACAAGTTCCCATACTTGGCTTCTCTCAAATTGATTGAGTTCTTCTTGCATTTCCAGGATTAGGAACAAGTTCCCAAACTTGGCTTCTTTCGAATTGATTGAGTTCTTCTTGCATGGCAAGTATCCATTGATCATCTTTAAGTGCTTCACCAATTTTGGAGGGTTCGATTTGAGAAACAAACGCCATGTTTAAGCAAGCATCTTGCAATTTTAACCTTGTTGTGACTCCTTTATTTATATCACCTATGATGTTGTCAATAGGGTGATATCTATGGGTTCTCCATTCTTTAGGAAGATCATCACTTTGCCTTTCAATATTGACTCCACTTTCTTGTTGAAGTTCTTTGCTTGGATCATTGCTTTCAAAAACATCATCATCATCACAAGAAATAATATTTTCTTCTTTTATGGGGTTAGTTTCATCAAAAGTTACATGCATTGATTCTTCGACTAATAAAGTTCTTTTATTGAAAATTCTAAATGCTTTACTAGATAAAGAGTAATCGATAAATATACCTTCATCAGCTTTTTCATCAAATTTTCCAAGGTTGTCTTTACCGTTGTTTAACACAAAACACTTGCATCCAAAAATGTGGAAGTGAGAGATATTGGGTTTTCTTCCTTTGTAGAGTTCATACGGAGTTTTCTTAAGGATTGGCCGAATGATTACCCGGTTGAAAACATAGCATGCTGTGTTTACAGCATCTGCCCAAAAATATTTTGGTAGGTTTGAGTCGCTTAGCATAGTTCTTGTGAGTTCTACCAAAGATCTGTTCTTTCTCTCAACAACCCCATTTTGTTGTGGTGTCCTTGGTGCAGAAAAAATGTGGAAAATGCCATTTTCTTCACAAAATTCTTCAAATGAAGTATTTTGAAATTCTCTTCCATGATCACTTCTAATTGATACAATTTTGGCAGATTGTTCGTTTTGGACTAGCTTGACATAGTTTTTAAATGCCTTAAAAGCTTCATTTTTACTTGCCAAAAATAAGGTCCAAGTGAACCTTGAGTAATCATCAACAATAACTAATCCATATGAGTTTCCACCAAGACTTTTGGTTCTTGATGGACCAAACAAGTCCATATGTATCAATTGTAGTGGTCTAGAGGTTGTAATGACATTTTTAGGTTTGAAAGAACTTTTTGTTTGCTTACCTTTTTGACATGCGTCACACAATTTATCCTTTATAAATTTCATTTTTGGTAAGCCTACAACAAGATCATGCTTGACCAATTTGTTTAAATGATCCATGTGAATATGAGCAAATCTCTTATGCCATAGCCAAGCATCGTTATTGTCGCTTACCAAAAGACATTTCATTTTTAAGGATAAATAGTCAAGATTAAGTATAAAGATGTTTTTGAAACGTTTACCGATACATTCATCTTTGTTGAAGGCTATCTTGTATCCTTTATCGCAAAGTTGACTAATGCTTATGAGATTGTGTTTTAGACCTTCAACATATAGTACATCTTCAATCGAGATGGGGCTGTGCCAACTTTTCTGATGCCTAAAATTTTTCCTTCGTTGTTGTCTCTGTAGACTACATATCCCTTTGATTGAAGAGTCAAGGCTGAAAATTTTGTTATATC
This sequence comes from Cicer arietinum, assembly GCF_000331145.2. Lineage (NCBI taxonomy): Eukaryota > Viridiplantae > Streptophyta > Magnoliopsida > Fabales > Fabaceae > Cicer > Cicer arietinum. Next base: position 5,215,441 of record NC_021161.2, read on the forward strand.
ACCCGTCATATGTTTAGAGCATCCATTATCTAAGTACCACATATTTGAGGTACTTTTTGTGCATACCTGCAATATTAAAATCATATTTTATTAGGTACCCAATGTGCTTTGGGTCCTTGATGGTTAGTACCTTTCTCTATCCACACGTAATGCTCTTTTGGAATACTAATGTTTCTAACATGACAAGTATTAGGAGTGTGACCCTTGAGACTACAATAAGAACAAGTAGGAGTAAATCTACTTTTAAAAAAATGTGTATGAGATTTACTATGAATAGTTTTCTCTTTATAATGGTGATCCTTTTTCATAATTATAATATTTTCTTGATTGGATTGATTACTTGCTTTGACAAAAATGGTCTTATTTAAGTTTGGTTTATCAAATTTTGAGTATCCAAGACCACTTTTGTCATTTGAGTATCTTTGCATATTTAAAACATTTTCCAAGCCTATTTGTCCTTTTTCGTATCGTTCAATTACTCTATTTAATTGAACAATCTTGAAGGAGAGGGAATCACATTTATTGCATGCAAAATTCTGTTTTAGTTTTTCAGAATTCTTTTCCATAGTGTCAACTTTTTCTTGAAGACTTGAGATTTGTCTCTTTTGTGTTGATACTAGGTTGCCATGCCCTTGTTAATGATCTTAGAACTTTTCAAAAATTGTCGTTACTTTAGGTTACACATTACAACTCTTAATTCCCGGTATCACCTATTAGAGCGGTGTTTCTCCCAAACTTAAACGTCAAGACTCATCAACCTGTAATAACTGCGATTTCGCAAACGCATGGCCAAGCCAGTCAAACACAAACAACAAAGGAGGTGAGTTTTGAAATCATGTTGATAGTATATATAATATAAATAAGAGGAACACAAAATTAATCATCAATAAACCGTATCATTACACAAACATTCTTCAAGGAAAAACATCACATTATATAGTCAAAATCAAAGAAAATCAATACACTTCACTGTAACATCAAATCATCGCATAAATTATTATCACACATAATACATATTAATCACAACAAAACAATCACAAGAAAATGCAATGCTATGCATGAGCTTAGACTCTACTTCACAATGTGGTACCATTCTAACTCTGAAGTACTTGGTTAGGAGGCTTGATACTATGCGACCATCCCGGTGGACAGACAATTCAAATTGACCTTGTCCTCATAGATCCCCTCAACTCAACTCGAGACACATATACGTGACAGTCGAGGTAAACGTGTGTTACGTGGTAGCTCCCGACATTTGGAGTGCTACCTCCAAGTTACCTAAGAATTTATAGCATCACTATCATCAATCAAACATTATCACATAAACTTATCACAAATTTATAACATCACAATTATTAATCGTACATCATCATCATCACATTAAATTATCACAACACATCCATCTTTTGTTATCACATCACATAAACTCATCTAATCAACATATATATAAATTTAATTCCACATCCAGTATCACAATAATATAAATATCACACATTCAAAGAAATTAAATCAATCAACACCCTACAAATATTTCTATTCAATATTTTAATATCACAATTTCCATATTTGCACATTAATTAATTTATCACTCCAAGGGCTACTGTCATATGTAGCGAGCCTCGGATAAATCATTGGGAAATACGGTTTTCCCGTTCATCTCACCATATATTATACTCATGAATTCAAACACTCTATCACCCATTACCTGAAGTTAAGCTTTCACACAATGAACCCGAGCAGTTTACTGAACATGTATCATATCTTAGTCGATCGTCGTGTTCTATAGTCGTTTCTTATAGAACAAGTTAAGCATTGTGCTTGTCCTCCACCTCCTTCTAAAATTGGAGTCTATTAACTCCCTAAGAATGAGAATGATGGATTTAAATTTGTGGGTGCTGTAACCCCCTAAATTTTATAAAATATATGTTAATAAACTTTGTGATTAATTTCCGTTATATAGGTGATTTTTATGAAGTGCTAGTTTATATATACTAGATTACATGAGCGATATAAATAATAAATATTATATTTTATTATTTGATATATTTTTTAAAAAATAATAGTATTTAGTGTAATATATATTTTAAAGAAAAAGATTTTATACGATTTTACGTGTATATATGCACACCCAATTAATATATCATTCTTTTATGCGTTTGACTATTATTAAATGTGTACTTGATTATATTTATTTAATTCTAAATATATTTTATTTTAATTGTTTACTTTATAAATAATTATCTTGAGATAGTGGTAATATTGTGTTTGTTTTTCTTTATTTTTATATACTTATTATGATATTGTGATTATATATATATATATATATATATATATATATATATATATATATA
>NC_021161.2:5217898-5229747 GCF_000331145.2 Cicer arietinum
TGTGAACCCTAATTGTTAATAAAATAAAACAACAACAAAAAAAAGGGAATTGGACGGGCAGCTTTGAAACCAAAGTGGAAACACAAGAACAACCTATCGTCTAGCACCGGTGATCGATAACTATCCAGAAAACTTTCTCCATTTTCGCCCAAATCTGAGTATGTTATTTCATTCATTTAACTAGTCCATTAAACATAATTTTCCAGAATTTTAACAACCTCAATTTCTCTCTAAAATACCCGACTTCTCCGTTTGTCGAATTCATTATTTTGCACCGTTCTCCTTCACTTTAAGTCCGATTTGAGTGAATCCAAAGCCAAAACGACCTTGTGAAAAGTGGATATATTATCCACTGATTGGTTTTCTGATTTATGGTAATTTTCCTTGACCGAATTTCGAATTTATTTTTTAGAGTATCTTCTCATATTTTATTTTTAACGTTTACCCATAAACTGTCGAGTTAGATCGACTGATGGACAAAGAGTCAATGAATAAAGGATGTTTGCTCATGGAATCCTATTCCTGTGTGAAAGCGTCCAAATAAGGTAAGGGGTGATAGAGCGTTTGAATTCATGAGTGTAATATATTGTGAGATGAATGGGAAAACCGTATTTCCCAACGATTCATCCGGGGCTCTCTACGTATGGAAGTAGCCCTTTGAGGTATAAATTAATTAATGTGAAAATATGGAAGTTGTGAGATTAAAATATAGAATAGAAATATTTGTAGGGTGTTGATTAATTTAATTTATTTGAATGTGTGATATTGATATTATTGTGATATTAGGTGTCGAATTAAATTTATATATGTGTGATTAGATGAGTTTATGTGATGTGATAACAAAAGATGGATGTTTTGTGATAATTTTATGTAATGATGATGATGTACGATTAATAATTGTGACGTTATAAATTTGTGATAATGTTTGATTGATGATAGTGATGCTATAAATTTGTGATGAGTTTAAGTGATGATGATGGTAGTGATGTTCTAAATCGTGATGAGAATATTGAATTAACCTCATAGTTGATGAAATAATGGTGATTTCAATTTGTGTATGAGATGACGATTTTAATGGAGTATCATATACCAACGAGGGGAGAAAATAAATATTGTGAATTTGTGAAGTGGAGATTATTTTGTCATCATATAGGTAGGGCCTGACAAGCCTAGTGATTCCGGGGAAGTACAACTGAATGAGCCTGATCGTGGCGGTCTGCTGTCGAGCCTTAAGGCAAGATTGATAGACCTTGGAGGTATTCGGGTGGGGAATTCCTAGGTGACTTGGAGGTAGCACTCCAAATGTCGGGAGCTACCACGCAACACACGTTTACCTCGACTGTCACGTATATGTGTCTCGGGTTGAGTTGAGGGGGTCTATGAGGACAGGGCCAAATTGAATTTTCCGTCCACCGGGATGGTGGCATAGTATCAAACGTCCTAGCTAAGTACTTCAGAGTTAGAATGGTACCACATTGTGAAGTAGAGTCTAAGCTCATGCATAGCATTGCATTTTCTTGTGATTGTTTTGTTGTGATTAATATGTATTATGTGTGATAATAATTTATGCGATGATTTGATGTTACAGTGAAGTGTATTGATTTTCTTTGATTTTGACTATATAATGTGATGTTTTTCCTTGAAGAATGTTTGTGTAATGATACGGTTTATTGATGATTAATAGCGTGTTCATCTTATTTATATTATACTATCAACATGATTTCAAAACTCACCTCCTTCGTTGTTTGTGTTTGACTGGCTTGGCCATGCGTTTGGGAAATCGCAGTTATTACAGGTTAATGAGTCTCCAAGTTCAAGTTTGGGAGAAACCCCGCTCTGATAGGTGATACCGGGAATTAAGAGTTGTAATGTGTATTTTACTTATGTTATTATAAATGACTTTTTATATGAAAACTTAGTACGAGTAAATCTAGGGAATTAAATCAAGAAATTCTAGTTAAATCAAGTTCATTGATATTGTACTATTTTAATTGAGGAACAAAGTTGAATTGTTACATGTGTATTTAGAGAAACGTGGTATCGTAAATTAGATATTAAAGTTTTTATTCTCTTTAACAGATTTTCTTTATCCGCTGCAAGTTTTCTTCAAATAATTTAGTATATATTATTATAAATGTTATTTTGGGGTTTAGAGTGTCACAGGTGCGGCGATGTTCTTATTACTTTAGCAGGGAATGATAATTTTTGTTTTGGAAAACGGCGGACAGAAAACAAGCAGCAAAAACTAATAAAATCATCTAAATATTTGTAAAATTAGTTAACAGGCCATGCCTACATTACATATACCAATTGGATTCTACAATTTAGCTTGTCCTATATATTTTAAGGTATCATTATTTTTTATTTATCTATTTATTTTAAAGAAACAATTATTTGGATATTTATTTAATTTTTAATAATATGTTTAATTAGGTTTTATTCTTCTATATGGATCTAACCCATAAAACACATTTTTATAATAACTATAATTATTACTATAATATTTCTCAAAATCAACCCATTAAAATACTATCATCTTTATAGAATAGTCAAAACAATAAAATAATTAAACATAACATCAACAATTTATATTAATTACTAAATCACAATAAAATATGTATAAAATCATCATGTCATATGTTATATATAAAAGTAAAGAAAATCAATCACAATATTTCTAACATCTCAAGATAGTTATTTATAAAATAAATAATTTAAAATAGAAAGTAGTTATAAATAATTGAAATATAACTATGTACATACTTAACATCAATCTAATGCACAAAAAAATATTACATTAATTGAGTACACGTATATACACGTAAAATTGCATAAAATCTTTTTTATTTATTTTAAATATTAAACTAAAATACTATTACTTTTAAAAAAATAAATATAATATAATAAAATATTTATTATTTATATCGCTCATTAAATATAATGTGTATCAAACTAGCACATCATAGAAAACATTCATATAACGAAAATTAATCACAAAGTTTATTAACATATATTTTATAATAATTTTAACATCAAATAATTATTTAAAATCCTATTTAATTAATAAAATAGTTTATCATAAAATTTAGGGTGTTAAACCGACATAACCAACACAATCAATCTAATTACAAAACTAAGTGCACAAAGTAGTGATCCTAAAGCAAAAGCTCATTACAAGAATTGTTTGTCGAATTTTAGAGAAAGCGAAGGAGCCCTTGTTGAGGTTTTCGAAGCTCAACAACTCTTAAAGAGTGGAAATTACAATGGTGTGAATTTGCATGCAAGTTCTATCATGACAGATGTTGATGATTGTATTTCAGCTGATGCACCTGGTAGTCAACCTTTTCACGATACCTCTATGCTTCCAAAACACGCTGGTGTTGTCACACAAGTTTATCAAATTATTCTTATTTTGACAATTTTTTTGTTGAATTAGAATATTAATCATAGTTTATATTTTTGGTTTTTTTTCTTCCTTATTTGGATAATGTTGCAACGAATTAGAAATGTCATGGTTTGAATGTTTTTTTTTTGTGTGATATGAAATAAGACTCTATTGATTATCATCAATAACTCAATAAAGAGATACGAGTTTTCGCTTTGAGTATGATTGTTTAAGTGTTGGAATAATTGTTTTGAAAACTCTTGCAGTTGTCTTCCCCTTGATGTTCCTGTTTGAACTTCAATAGACATGTATGTATTTTATTTCGATCCAAAATGTTCTTTTACAAAATCATAAGGGTTTTGTATTGTATGGAAAACGTGAATGAGTTATTGAATGGTTGTGAAGTGTCGGTCATTTGTCTTAGAAGCATGAGCTTTATGCAAAAAGTGTGACAAAGCGTATCATTGCCCTTATTATCCTAGTTGCCCTTGTTAGTGGTGTACAAGACCCGATCTATCCCGCGAATCCATAAGCAATGGGTCCCAGAAAAACTAAGGACAAATGATTCATTTTTGTTATTATTTTAGGTTATTATTAATTCATCATTTTTTTAAAAAATTAATCACTAACTTAATAATTTATACTTCGTAAAACAATATTATAAGTTGACTATTCTTGAATGAATTGCCAATTGGTAACTGTGACACCCTAAACCCCCAAAATAATATATATATATATATATATATATATAGAATAATTTATATCATATTTCTTTTAAATTTGCAGCGGATAAATAAAAATATGTTTTCAAGAAAATAAAAACTTTAATTTTTAATTTAAGATATCACGTTTCTCAAAAATCAAAAGGAACACTTTAAACTTTTTTACTCCATAGTGCAATCTCAATAAGCTTGATTTAAGTATAATTACTTGATTTAATTCTAAAACCTTACTAGTACTTATAAGGTTTTCATACAAAAGTAGTTTCAAAATAAATAAGTAAAATACAAATAACAACCCTTATTTCCGGTATCACCTAACAGAGCAGTGTTCCTCCCAAACTTGAACTTCAAGACTCATTAACCTGTAACAACTACGATTTCGAAATTATGTTAATATTATAATATAAGTAAGAAGAACATGCAACCATCATAATAGATCGTATCATAATCACATTACGATATATCAAAATATTTAAGTAAATAGTATCATATTATAAAATCAAATTCACTCAAGTAAAATAATCATCTCATTATATTATGCATCAAATCATCTAAGAGTAATTATTATTACTTTTGAAACACATCAATCACAACGAAACATTCACAAGGAAATACAATGCTATGCATGAGCTTAGACTCTACTTCACAATGTGGTACCATTCTAACTCTGAAGTACTTGGTTAGGAGGCTTGATACTATGCCACCATCCTGGCGGACGGACAATTCAAATTGGCCTTGTCCTCATAGATCCCATCAACTCAACCCGAGACACATATACGCGACAGTAGAAGTAAACGTGTGTTGGGTGGTAGCTCCTGACATTTGAAGTGCTACCTCCAAGTCACCTTGGAACTCCCCACCCGAATACCTCCAAGGTCTAACAGTTTTGCCTTAAGGCTCAACAATAGACCGCCACGATCAGACTCATTCAGTTGTACTTCCCCGAAATCACTAGGTTTGTCAGGCCCTACCTATATGATGACAAAATAATCTCCACTTCACAAATTCTCAATATTTATTTTCCCCCCTCGTTGGCATATGGTAATCCATTAAGACCTTCATCTCAAACACAAATTGGAACCACAACATTCTCATCACAATTTATAACATCAATGTCATTAGTTACACGTCATCACATATACTCATCACAATCTTATAGTATCAATCTCATCAATCATACATCATCACGTAGACTTATCACAAATTTATAACATCATTTTTATTAATTATACATCATCATAATCACCTAAAACTTATCAAAATGCATCCACCTTTTATTATCACATCACCTAAATTCGAGAGTTTATGGGTAAACGTTAAAAATAAATTCGAAATTTGGTCATGTAAAATCACCATAAATCAGAAAACTAATCAGTGGATAATATATCCACTTTTCACACGGCCGTTTTGGCGTTGGTTTCACTCAAATCGGGCTTATGGTGAAGGAGAACGGTGCAAAATAACAAATTCTACAAACGGAGCAGTCGGGTATTTTAGAGAGAAATTGTGATGGTTAAAAATAAGAGGAAGTATATTTATTTGACTAACTAAATGGATAAAATAACATACTGAAATTTGGGCGAGAACAGAGAAAATTTTCTAGAACAGTTATTGATCGCCGATACCAAATGATAGGCTTGTTGGTGAGTTTACTCTTTGCTTATACGGCTGTTGCAGCTCCTTTCTTACTTTTCTTATTTTTAAAAGACCCGATCTATCCCGCGAATCCATAAGCAATGGGTCCCAGAAAAACTAAGGATAAATGTTTTTTTATTGTTATTATTTTAGGTTATTATTAATTCATCCTTTTTTTAAAAAAATTAATCACTAACTTAATAATTTATACTTCATAAAACAATATTATAAGTTTACTATTCTTGAATAAATTGCCAATTGGTAACCATATGTAACTTATTTCGGGTTCGAAATCTATGTTTAATTGTTTTTCTAAAAGAATGTGCAATGGTTATTATTTGTCTCGTCTTGGGACAAATCTAGTCTTGTCTTTATTTCATCGTGTACTTAATGAATCTGCAACTTATAGGGTTTGATCAGGTTAAGGGACGGGTAAGAATTTAAAATTTGACCTCAATAAAATATTGGAACCGGATAAGAGACACACCAAACCTGACCTTTGTACACCCCTAGTCCTTGTAGGTCATCAGGAGGTTGTTTCGCTTCTTTTGACCTCCAACTTGAGTTAAGAGTTTGACTATTGATTTGAGTAGTATTGTTATTCTTTATTGTGAGGTTTTTACTATGAAGAATGAGTTGTCTTTAAAAGAAATAATCATAATCTTCTTGTATACAATTCAAAATGTTTCTTTATAAATCATATTATTCTTTTATAAACCAAAATGTTATTATAATCAATCTGCAGTTCAAGTAATGTATGGTGTTTTTGATTTATTTCATGGTGAGATTGTTGATTGTTGTATGACTATAAATCAATTAAAATAATATGTTAAATTGCAACATAATCAAAATCACGATCAATGATTAATTAACTAATGTTGTTTATGCTCAAAATACTTTATTTAGAATTTTACCTTAACATAATATACTAATAATGTTGATTGTACATTTTTTATTGTCAAAAGTTAACTAAGAATTCATTTAACCTATATCTATATATAATATATACAAAATGTAATCAAACATACATTGTTTATACAATTGACAACAAACAACCACATTCCTCTATTTTATAGTTATACGTGTCACTTTATTATAGTAAATGATGCATGTAAATAATCTTTTAAAATTACTTTCTTTTTTCTTGATAAAAAAAAAAATCAATGGTTATAATCAAAACAGTACACTATGAATTATGTAAGTTTTTAATTTTAATAATCATGTTCTTTTTACCTTTTAATTATAATTAATTTTTATTCAAATGTAAGTGAACCCAAAAAATACCATATTTATTAATCAACATACACTTTTATTTTCATCTATGTTTTATGGGAAGTACTTTTCATCTTATATAACACATTATTGAAGATATTTTGAGGTATATCCACATTGCTTAATTGAGGTGTACCCACGAAGTAATTATAATAATTTCTTATTTAATTATAATTTTGGATATCATTCTTATTTATAAATAAAATGAGATTTAAATTGATTACGTTACTAACAAGTTATTCTCATTGTCTCTAAAATTATAGTTAAATAAAAAGTTATTATAGTTATTATAACAATTTAAAAATATTACATTACTTAATTAATATTTTAAATTCTTAAAAGTCATTAAAATCTTGCAAAGCTTTTTCAAATTCTCAAGACTTTTAATGTAAAAATTGACTTTTAAAATATTAATTAAGTCATATACTATATATGACAAGAAATCATATAATGTGAAGAAAATAATTTTTAAAATACAAGACCAAATTATACTATATATGTATACCTAGACGATTACTAATAAATCAAATATGTATACCTAGACCATTATTAATAACTCAACTATATAAAGACAAATATGTATAAGGACAAAAAGTTCTATATAAACTGTCAGGGGCGAAGAAAAACCAATATTACAATTACAAATAGAGAATTGAGAAGAAGCAGAAAAAAAAAAAAATACAATATGTCTCGTTTCTCACTGATTGCACTTGTGTTTCTTTTATGTGTTGCTTTGTCATCTGCAACTAAAGTTGTGGATATTGGAACCATTTGCAAGAAAGCAAAAGATCATTCTTTTTGTTTAAAGCTTCTCAAATCAAAACCCGGTGGTGCATCTGGTGATCTCGTTAGTCTTACACAATACACTATTGGTGTCCTTCGTACCGAAATAACCAACACAATCAATCTAATCAAGAAACTAAGTACACAAAGTAGTGATCGCAAAGCAAAAACTCATTACAAGAATTGTTTGTTGAATTTTGGAGAAAGCGATGGAGCCCTTGGTGAGGTTTTCAAAGCTCAACAACTCTTAAAGAGTGGAGATTACAATGGTGTGAATTTGCATGCAAGTGCTATCATTACAGATGTTGAAGATTGTATTTCAGGTGATTCATCGGGTAGTAAACCATTTCATGATACCTCTGTGCTTCCAAAGTATGCTGGTGTTGTCACACAAGTTTCTCAAATTATTCTTATTTTGACAAATTTTTTGCGGAATTAGAATATTGATCATAGTTTATAATTTAGGATTTTTTCCTTAATTGGATAATGTTGCAACGAAGTAGAAATGTCATAGTTTGACACATTTTTAAACACAACTACAAGTGACCCTCCATACAATCTCCCTCTTCATTTACTTTTTTTTTTCTTTTACTTTCCCGCTTTTTATCGCTCTTTTTTCACTTTTATTTTTATCTTCTTCTGGGAAAATAAACCTAACACATTAATTTTCTCTTTCTTCCATAATTCCTCCTTCTTCCTTTTATTTGCTGATTTTAATTAATTTTTTTTTGAAGTAACTTGAGAAATTTTATCTCCTCACTTGCAATGTAACTTTTCATTCCATTTTTTCTCACAATGTTGAGTTTCAAATTTTGTCTTTCGTAAACCTAGTTAATGACTTAAAATAAGATATAAATCTGGTTAATGACTTAAAACAATATGGTGAATTCCTTTTACAACGTGGTTAATAGATTTGAATAGAAAGTTTTGTCATTCTAATCAAACAGTATAATCTGGTTAACGGCTTTTAGAAACATGGTTAATATTATGAACAACATGGTTAAAATGGTAGGAAATAATAAATTATGGAAATAGAAATATAAGGCTCTGATTTTGTCAAAAAATAAATAAATAAGGCTCTTGTTGATGCGAATAAAAAATGTTAACTAATATTTTTATCCTTTTTGAAATTAAATCAGAATTAATCAATAAAATAAAACAGATTTAGCTTCATGCACTACAAATTTGAAAGGACAAAAAAAGTAAAATAAAAAGGAGAAGATCATGATGAACTATCAAGCAAAATAGACATTCAATGTCATAAATTTATAAAGGATTAACCCTTCAATTAACGTAAAAGCCCATATAATTTTGACCATGATTTAGTAAATTTGTGAAAATGTCATGAATTTCTTTGTCTCTCAATTCACTTCCATGTGAAGCATAATAAATAGGACCAATAAACCAAAATATTTGTATAAATTTGAAAAGAGAAAATAAGACCAATAGAAGAAATAGAAATGTGGAACAAAATAACAAAAAATAGGAAATAATTATTTTTAAAAATATTATACCTAATATCTTATAAAATGCCATATAATACACGTGAAATGATATTATGTGACATTTAATAATTTTCTATTGAGTTATAATTAAGAAAAAAATTATTTTAATATTTAATATAACTTTTTAGATTGTTGAACATTAAATTGCATCTTATTTCAATTATATTTTAAAATAATATATTTAAATATGCCAAACATTGATCGATTGAAATAACAGAAAATGTTAACAAAAAGAAAACAATTAACATTATAATAATAACTTAAATAAACTTTTGGCCTTACATATATAAGTCATTTTGATTTTAGTTCATGTATATACTTTTTACTTATATCATTGCAATTTCAAAAAATAAATAAATAATAAGTGCTTGATAATTTTTTTATATTAAATAATATAGATGTGACCAATTGTTACAGTTATTGAGTGCGAAGTAGCAATATTAATCACATGAAAAATGTTTAAATTGTGATCTCTTTTAAAAATTTTAATTCCCGAATCTAATTCAAATTAACTCAATATCATTTCAAACAAAAAATCTAGAGCATTTTGGTGTGTTAAAAATGAATAAAGTAGATTATTTCTATATGATATATGATTGAATGAGAAATAAATAAGGCTAAGGAAAATAAAATCACACCATGATATATCTTGATTCACACAAGGTGGCTTACGTCACAATCTATGAGTTGTTCTTGCTTTTACATTATCTTTCTTGATCATTATTGATCATTTTCAGAATCCACTTTTCAAATAATTTTTGCAGTTACCTTTCAATCTAGAATTTTTTTTTACATGTCACGTTTCAAATTATGTGTATGATAAAAGGGTTTAGGATCAAAATCTATTGATTATCATCAATAAATCAATAAAGAGATACGAGTTTTTGCTTTGAGTTTGATTGTTTAAGTGTTGGAATAATTGCTTTGAAAACTCTTGCAAGTGTATTCCTCTTGATGTTCCTGTTTGAACTTCAATAGACATGTATGTTATTTCAATCCAAAATGTTCTTTTACAAAATCATAAGGGTTTTGTATTGTATGGAAAACGTTAATGAGTTATTAAATAGTTGTAAAGTGTCGGTCCTTTGTCTTAGAAGCATGATCTTTATGCAAAAAGTGTTGCAAAGCGTATCATTACCCTTATTATCCTAGTTGTCCTTGTTAGTGGTGTACAAGACCCGATCTATCCCGCGAATCCATAAGCAATGGGTCCCAGAAAAACTAAGGACAAATTATTTTTTTTGTTATTATTTTAGGTTATTATTAATTCATCCTTTTTAAAAAAAATTAATCACTAATTTAATATTTTATACTTCGTAAAACAATATAATAAGTTTACTATTCTTGAATGAATTGCCAATTGGTAACCATATGTAACTTATTATGGGTTCGTAATTTATGTTTAATTATTTTTCTAAAAAAATGTACAATGATTATTATTTGTCTCGTCTTGGGACCAATCTAGTCTTGTATTTATTTTGTCACGTCCTTAATGAATCTGCAACTTATCGGGTTTGATCAGGTTAAGGGTTTAAAATATGACCTCAATAAAATATTGGGACCGGATAAGAGACACACAAAACCTGACCTTTGTACACCCCTAGTCCTTGTAGGTCTTCAGACGGCTATTTCGCTTCTTTTGACCTCCAACTTGAGTGAAGGGTTTGACTATTGATTTGAGTAGTATTGATATTCTTTAATGTGAGGTTTTTACTATGAAGAATGAGTTGTCTTTAAAAGAAATAATCATAATCTTCTTGTATACAATTCAAAATATTTCTTTATAAATCATATTACTCTTTTATAAACCAAAATGTTATTATAATCAATCTGCAGTTCAAGTAATGTATAGTGTTTTTGATTTATTTCATGGTGAGATTGTTGATTGTTGTATGACTATAAATCAATTAAAATAATATGTTAAATTGCAACATAATCAAAATCATGATCAATGATTAATTAACTAATGTTGTTTATGCTCAAAATACTTTATTTAGAATTTTACCTTAACATAATATACCAATGATGTTGATAGTACATTTTATATTGTCAAAAGTTAACTAAGAATTCATTTAACCTATATCTATTTATAATATATACAAAATGTAATCAAACATACATTGTTTATACAATTGACAACAAACGACCACATGCCTCTATTTTATAGTTACACGTGTCACTTTATTATAGTAAACGATGCATGTAAATAATCTTTTAAAATTAATTTCTTTTGCCTTGAAAAAAAAAAAAAAAAAATCAATGGTTATAATCAAAACAGTACACTATGAATGATGTAAGTTTTTAGTTTTAATAATCATGTTCTTTTTACCTTTTAATTATAATTAATTTTTATTCAAATGTAAGTGAACCCAAAAAAATACCATATTTATTAATCAACATACACTTTTATTTTCATCTATGTTTTATGGGATGTACTTTTCATCTTATATAACACATTATTGAAGATATTTTGAGGTATATCTACATTGCTTAATTGAGGTGTACCCACGAAGTAATTATAATAATTTCTTATTTAATTATAATTTT
>NC_021161.2:5230714-5234433 GCF_000331145.2 Cicer arietinum
ACCCTCCATACAATCTCTCCCTTCATTTAATTTCTTTTTTTTTTTTTTTACTTTCCCGCTTTTTATCCCTCTTTTTTCACTTTTATTTTTATCTTTCTCTGCAAAAATAAACCGTACACATTCATTTTCTCTTTCTTCCATAATTCCTCCTTCTTCCTTTTATTTACATATTTTAATTAATTTTTTTATGAAGTAACTTGAGAAATTTTATCTCCTCACTTGCAATGTAACTTTTCATTCCATTTTTTCTCACAATGTTGAGTTTCAAATTTTGTCTTTCGTAAACCTAGTTAATGACTTAAAAAAAGATATAAATTTGGTTAATGACTTAAAACAATATGGTTAATTCCTTTTACAACCTGGTTAATAGATTTGAATAGAAAGTTTTGTCATTCAAATCAAACAGTATAATCTGGTTAACGGCTTTTAGAAACATGGTTAATATTATGAACAACATGGTTAAAATGGTAGGAAATAATAAATTATGGAAATAGAAATATAAGGCTCTGATTTTGTCTAAAAATAAATAAATAAGGCTCTTATTCACGCGAATAATATTTTTATCCTTTTTGAAATTAAATCAGAATTAATCAATAAAATAAAACAGATTTAGCTTCATGCACTACAAATTTGAAAGGACAAAAAAAGTAAAATAAAAAGGAGAAGATCATGATGAACTATCAAGCAAAATAGACATTCAATGACATAAATTTATAAAGGATTAACCCTTCAATTAACGTAAAAGCCCATATAATTTTGACCATGATTTAGTAAATTTGTGAAAATGTCATGAATTTCTTTGTCTCTCAATTCACTTCCTTGTGAAGCATAATAAATATGACGAATAAACCAAAATATTTGTATAAATTTGAAAAGAGAAAATAAGATCAATAGAAGAAATAGAAATGTTGAACAAAATAACAAAAAATAGGAAATAATTATTTTTAAAATATTATGCCTAATATCTTATAAAATGCCATATAATACACGTGAAATGATATTATGTGACATTTAATAATTTTCTATTGAGTTATCACATTTAATAATTTTCTATTGAGTTATAATTAAGAAAAAAATTATTTTAATATTTAATATAACTTTTTAGATTGTTGAACATTAAATTGCATCTTATTTCAATTATATTTTAAAATAATATATTTAAATATGCCAAACATTTGATCGGTTGAAATAACAGAAAATGTTAACAAAAAAAAAAATTAACATTATAATAATAACTTAAATATACTTTTGGCCTTACATATATAAGTCATTTTGATTTTAGTTCATGTATATATTTTTTACTTATATCATTGCAATTTAAAAAAATAAATAAATAATAAGTGCTTGATAATTTTTTTATATTAAATAATATAGATGTGACCAATTGTTACATTTATTGAGTGCGAAGTAGCAATATTAATCATATGAAAAATGTTTAAATTGTGATCTCTTTTAAAAATTTTAATTCCCGAATCTAATTCAAATTAACTCAATATCATTTCAAACAAAAAATCTAGAGCATTTTGGTGTGTTAAAAATGAATAAAGTAGATTATTTCTATATGATATGTGATTGAATGAGAAATAAATAAGGCTAAGGAAAAGAAAATCACACCATGATATATCTTGATTCACCCAAGTTGGATTATGTCACAATCTATGAGTTGTTCTTGCTTTCACATTATCTTTCTTGATCATTATTGATCATTTTCAGAATCCACTTTTCAAATAATTTTTGCAGTTAACTTTCAATCTAGAATTTTTTTTTTTACATGTCAAGTTTCAAATTATGTGTATGATAAAAGGGTTTAGGATCAAAATCTATTGATTCTCATCAATAACTAAATAAAGAGATACGATTTTTCGCTTTGAGTTTGATTGTTTAAGTGTTGGAATAATTGCTTTGAAAACTCTTGCAGGTGTATTCCTCTTGATGTTCCTGTTTGAACTTCAATAGACATGTATGTTATTTCAATCCAAAATGTTCTTTTACAAAATCATAAGGGTTTTGTATTGTATGGAAAACATTAATGAGTTATTAAATAGTTGTAACGTGTCGGCCCTTTGTCTTAGAAGCATGATCTTTATGCAAAAAGTGTTGCAAAGCGTATCATTACCCTTATTATCCTAGTTGTCCTTGTTAGTGGTGTACAAGACCCAATCTATCCCGCGAATCCATAAGCAATGGGTCCCAGAAAAACTAAGGACAAATTATTTTTTTTGTTATTATTTTAGGTTATTATTAATTCATCCTTTTTAAAAAAAATTAATCACTAATTTAATATTTTATACTTCGTAAAACAATATTATAAGTTTACTATTCTTGAATGAATTGCCAATTGGTAACCATATGTAACTTATTATGGGTTCGTAATTTATGTTTAATTGTTTTTCTAAAAAAATGTACAATGATTATTATTTGTCTCGTCTTGGGACCAATCTAGTCTTGTATTTATTTCGTCACATCCTTAATGAATCTGCAACTTATCGGATTTGATCAGGTTAAGGTTTTAAAATATGACCTCAATAAAATATTGGGACCGGATAAGAGACACACCAAACCTGACCTTTGTACACCCCTAGTCCTTGTAGGTCTTCAGACGACTATTTCGCTTCTTTTGACCTCCAACTTGAGTGAAGGGTTTGACTATTGATTTGAGTAGTATTAATATTCTTTAATGTGAGGTTTTTACTATGAAGAATGAGTTGTCTTTAAAAGAAATGATCATAATCTTCTTGTATACAATTCAAAATGTTTCTTTATAAATCATATTATTCTTTTATAAACCAAAATGTTATTATAATCAATCTGCAGTTCAAGTAATGTATGGTGTTTTTGATTTATTTCATGGTGAGATTGTTGATTGTTGTATGACTATAAATCAATTAAAATAATATGTTAAATTGCAACATAATCAAAATCATGATCAATGATTAATTAACTAATGTTGTTTATGCTCAAAATACTTTATTTAGAATTTTACCTTAACATAATATACCAATGATGTTGATAGTACATTTTATATTGTCAAAAGTTAACTAAGAATTCATTTAACCTATATCTATTTATAATATATACAAAATGTAATCAAACATACATTGTTTATACAATTGACAACAAACAACCACATGCCTCTATTTTATAGTTACACGTGTCACTTTATTATAGTAAACGATACATGTAAATAATCTTTTAAAATTACTTTCTTTTGCCTTGATAAAAAAAAAAAAAAAATCAATGGTTATTATCAAAACAGTACACTATGAATGATGTAAGTTTTTAATTTTAATAATCATGTTCTTTTTACCTTGTAATTATAATTAATTTTTATTCAAATGTAAGTGAACCCAAAAAATACCATATTTATTAATCAACATACACTTTTATTTTCATCTATGTTTTATGGGAAGTACTTTTCATCTTATATAACACATTATTGAAGATATTTTGAGGTATATCCACATTGCTTAATTGAGGTGTACCCACGAAGTAATTATAATAATTTCTTATTTAATTATAATTTTGGATATCATTCTTATTTATAAGTAAAATGAGATTTACATTGATTACGTTACTAACAAGTTATTCTCATTGTCTCTAAAATTATAATTAAATAAAAAGTTATTATAGTTGTTATAACAATTTAAAAATATAACGTTACTTAATTAATATTTTAAATACTTAAAAGTCATTAAAATCTTGCATAGCTTTTTCAAATG
>NC_021161.2:5235767-5236881 GCF_000331145.2 Cicer arietinum
GCCTTTCCAATTCCATCTGATTTCAATTTCCATTTCCAATTTCCAACCCCAATTCCGATTTTAATACAAAACCACGTAAGGTATGTTATTCCTCCTCTCATTTTTCTGAGTATGGGCAGGCAATAAATTATTATAATAACAATATATATATCCTTGCAAATTCAGAAAACAAAAAAAAAATGAAGGATTCATAAAATAATTTTAGGCCAGAAATTATCTATTCAAGGAGGGTCTCGTTTTAAATGTTTCAAAAGGAAATGATAGATTTTTAGGAAATACTATGGTTGATTCCTAATTTTACGAATTCTAAGTAGTGAGATGTTTGTGGCATTTCCTTCTCTTCCTTTCATAAAATATTTTCATATTTCATGTTGTTGTTCTTACTCTTACGCCTTTTGTACCCTCCGCAGCTTATTATGTGATTCTGTGTTAATTCTTATAATTTTTATTTTTATACAAAATTGTAGTAATACTGTACATGTGTCCCTTTTATTTTTAATTTTTGTATTTTAATAATAGTTCTGGTCTGACTGAAATATGTTAATACTGAGCAAGTATCCGACAATACTTTTACGTCCAAAAAACTTCATTTTAGTTTAGTTATAATTAAAGGTTGCCACAATATTGATCAATTTAAGTATGATATAAGTACTATTGGTTTTGTCACAGAGGGCATATTGCTTACCTACTTTTAACATTAGACTATAGATATACACCATCATTATTTAAATATGAGATTCTATATATTACTTTAATTAAAATTAGAAATTGTTTTGGGTTAGCATACTAATTCCTATATTTTGATGCTACTAAATATAATTCTGGGTTTGTGCTAGTAAATAATTTATTTATTTATTTATTTATTTTATTATTTTATTATTTTATTATTTATTTATTTATTTATTATTTATTTTATTTAATCATTTACTTATTTATTTATTTATTATTTTATTATTATTTACTTATTCATTTATTTATTTTATTAATTATTTATCCACTTATTTATTTATTATTTATTATATTATTTATTTATTCATTTACTTATTTAGTTATTTATTGTATTATTTATTTATTCGGTTACTTATTTATTTATTTATTATTTTATTATTATTTA
>NC_021161.2:5237834-5239619 GCF_000331145.2 Cicer arietinum
TTTATTTATTTACTTATTTATTTATTTATTTATTTATTATTTATTCATTCTTTATTTATTCGTTATTAATTTATTAATTATTTTATTAATTATTTATTCATTTATTTATAGTAAGTAATTCATTTGTATTTTGTGGTTGTGTGGTTATGATTCCCTCGCGGACTATTAGAGACGACGACCGATAAAGAAACGACTCGTTAGCAGATCAGACTCATTGGACGGAATCTTCAGCTGAGGTAATGGGTGGGATGAGGTTCGATCTTATGAGTATAAAATAACGTGAGATGAACGGGAATGCTGAAATTCCCAAATGTTCATTCGGGGCTTACTACGTACAGTTGAGCCCTATTGAGTAATAATAATTAATTAATAAGATGTGGATGGTAATAGTGAGGACTAAAATATAATTTAGCAACTTGTAGAATTGTCGTGAATTTGTTTATATTAAGATTGCCTGTTGCCTGATTTTATGAAATCTTATGTTGATTGTTAATGTATGAATGATTTGAACTTGAATGTTTTGTTACTTGATTGAATTTATGATATTACTAGAATGTATCACCGATTGAATTCCTTATTATGTGATTGATGAAATTGGATTGTGTATTGTGAGTAGTGTAAACCAAATATTGTGATTTTATTGTGATTGACTGATAAAGATATATGATGACGAATATCGTGAAGTCAAACTGAAACTTAGTGAGTAGTGATGATCGAGTAAGTCTGAGATATGTGTTGTAGATTTGGAGTTAGGATTGTTTTGTCATCATATAGGGAGGGTCTGACAAACCTAGTGATTCGGGGAAGTACAACTGAATGAGCCTGATCGTGGAGGGCTACAGTCGAACTGTAAGGTAAGACTGATAGACCTTGGGGGTACACCTAGTGGGGAATTCCTAAGTGGATTAGTGGGTTATTCCCTAAGGCCGGGAACTACCGTGCAACACAAGAGTACCCCGACTGTCGCGTATATGTGTCTCGGGTTGAGTTGAGGGGATCTATGAGGACTTGGCCATTCATGAATTGTCCGTCCACTCTTGTAGTGGCATAGTATCAGGCCTCCTAACCAAGTACTTCAGAGTAGAATGGTACCAAATGATGAAGTATAGAGTATAGGACGTGCATAGCATTTCATTATTTTGATTGTCTTATTATGAATGAATTTGATAAGTCGCTGATATTATACACTTGACTGTTTTGAGATTGTGATAATTTGATTGTTTGCGTGTTCTCCTCGTGTATTTTATACTGTTACATAATTTCGATACTCACCCCTCGTTGTTTGTGTTTGGCGTTTGCGACGGACGCAGACGAGTTGTAAGTTGCAGGTGATGACTAATAGCGTCAGGAGAGGCGGGAGAGATTGAGTATTTTTATTTTGGGAATTCCCGCTCTGATAGTGACATCGGGTGGGGACTATATTTGCACTACATTTGAAACATAAGTATGTGTACTTCAAAAAGGATTATGTTGTTGATATTATGATTTCGATGTCATTATGTTTGGTGAAAATTTTGGATTTTATGTGACATGTTTATGATTACGTGATACTCTTTATCTTAATAAAAAAAAATATTTATTTGGGGTTTAAGGTGTCACATTGGTGGTATCAGAGCTGGTCTGTCCAATCAGACCGTAAATGTGTTATGTGTTTGCTATGTTTCGTTGTGTACTCTGTTATGTATTTTGTAGTTATGGTCATTATTGTGTTAGTATTGTAGGGCTAAGTTAGTTCCTCACTTCCCCAAATGTCTCACTATGTTCGATTGGCTTATCTGATTGATG
>NC_021161.2:5240119-5250461 GCF_000331145.2 Cicer arietinum
ACGAAAATCGCCAGAGAAGACCATATGAAATCGAGGACCAAATGGCCCTTATAAAATTCTTCTACTAAATTTATAACTGTGTTATGGATTCCGCGTCAGATTTCAAACACTAGCCATGATTTTGTTCGAAAATACGGATTTCGGTCCATTTTAGTCAAGAGGTAAGAAAATCGCCCGAAATTCCATATGAAATCGAGGACCAGGACCCCATTATAGCATTCTTCTACAAAATTTATAAATGTGTTACGAGTTCCACGCCAGATTTCAAACATTAGCCATCGTCTGGTCCTAAAATACGATTTTCGGTCTATTTTTGATGGGTGGTACAAAAATCCCTCGAAAAGACCAGATGAAATCGAGGACCAGGAAACCCTTATAGCATTCTTCTAAAAAATTTATAATTATGTTACGGGTTCCGCATCAGAATTCAAACACTAGCTATCGATCGATTTTTGTCGGGTGATACAAAAATCGCGTGAAAAGTCTAGATGAAATCGAGGACCAGGAGACCCTTATAGCATTCTTCTCCTATATTTATAAATGCCTTTTGGGTTCTGCATCTTATATTTCGAACACTAACCATCGTTTGGTCCGAAACTAAGGACTTTGGTCCATTTTTATTGGGTGGTACGAAAATACGAAAATACGACCCTTTGCCCAAAAATTCTAGATGAAATCGAGTACCGGGAGACCGTTATAGCATTCTCCTCCAAAATTTATAACAGTGTTTCGGGTTCTGTGGCATATCTCAAACTCTAGCCATCGTCTGGTATGAAAATACTGATTTTGGTCCTTTTTTGTCGAGGGGTACGAAAATCGCCCGAAAAATCCAGATGAAATCGAAGACCGAGAATCCCTTACATCATGTTGGTCCATTTTAGTCAGGTGGTACAAATTCGTCCAAAAAATCCAGATGAAATTGAGGACCTGGAGACCCTTATACCATTCTTCTCCAAAATTTATAATATTGTTTCACGTTCTGCGCAAGATTTCAAACACTAACCATGGTTTTGTTTGAAGATACAAATTTCGGTTCGTTTTAGTTGGGTGGTATGAAAATCACCGGAAAAGTCCAAATGAAATCGAGGACCAGGAGACCCTTATAGCATTCTTCTCCAAAATTTATAACAATTTTTCGGGCTCTGCCTCAAATTTTAAACACTAGCCATCGTGTGGTCCGAAAATACGAATTTCGGTTCATTTTTGTGGGGTGGTACGAAAATTGCTTAAAAGGTCCACATGAAATCGTGGATCGGGACACTTACAACATTCTTCTTGTAAAATAATAACTTTGTTTCAAGTTACGCGTCAGATTTCGAAAATACGAATTTAGGTCCATTTTAGTAAGCTGGTACGAAAATCGCCCGAAAACTCCAGATGAAATCGAGGACCGGGAGACCGTTATAGCATTCTTCTAAAAAAATTTATTACTGTTAACCGAGCTCCGCGCCAGATTTTAAACACTAGCTCTCGTCTGGTTTGAAAATACAGATTTCGGTCCTTTTTCTTGAAGGTTACGAAAATCGCCCGAAAAGTCCAGATCGAGAGACCCTTATAGCATTCTTCTCCTAAATTTATAAGGGAGCACTACAAGAAAAAAAACGTTTTGCGGCGGTTAAAAAAAGGGTTTGCGGCGGTTTTAACCGTTGTAATTTGATGTTTGCGACGGTTCTGCAACTGTCGCAGATTCGTGCGTCGCCAGGCCATTTTGCGACGGTTCACAAAACCGTCGTTCCAATCGTCGCCAACTTTTGCGACGGTCCACACCCGCCTCTAAATATATTTTGCGACACTTAGAACAAACTCAAATTTATTTTTTTCTGCACAATTACGACATTTATCAACCGTCGCTATATTTACTTTGAGGCAGTTTGAACCGTCGCAAACCTAATAATTTAAAATAAAAAAATATGATACAATTTTTTTCCTATTTTTAATCAATTAAAATAAAAAATATTCATAAATACCATCCACATAATTTAAATACATAATTAATAACTATTGTACCTAAAATCCAATTTATATAATTTTTTCAAAACAAATAACACCAATTCATAAATTGAAGTTAACTAAAACAACAAATAAAATAGTTTAAATATTCAAAACATTAATTAGTGGAGTAGCTAACAATACAAAACAACTCCATCAAACTTAGAAGTTCATCCAAATATCTAATTAGTCCCTAATGAAGTTGTTCCACGATCATCAGGTTGGTGGCTGGACTCAGATGAACGTCTACCATCTATTGGCGATTCTATGTCCATTGCCTGAAAAAAAAAAGTATATATTAACCTCAATGAATATTGATAAATATTGTCAAAACTAATTAACTAAATTTCTCTTATAGCTATAAGAAACCTTTACACAATTAATATTTTTAATCAAAGACAAACAACTCTCACAAGATTTTTAAATATGTTTGCTATGAAAATAATTTTACATGTTTGTCTCTAGAATTTTGCATTTGCATCAAGAAAGCAATTTGCTCCTTCAACATATCAACTTCAGAATCCCTTTTCTTAAGCCTATCAATTTCAGCTTGCATTTTCTCCATCTTTTCATTAGCTTCAGAGGAAGACATCGATCTTACAGAGTGAGAAGTAGATGTAGTAATTTGTGATGGTGTTATTCCAAGTCCCATACAACGAACATATCCAGGATGTTCTTTTCCAAACACATTAACAAATGCTTCATTTGGAGAAGGAGTCTTCCCAATTTCAGCTTGCAATTGTTCCTGTGCAAACAGATAAAGCAAACTAAATTCCTCACTATTACCAAAACTAACAGTTGCATCTTTGATTTATAAGGTGGTCAATAACAAATATTTACAATTACATAACACTTCTATTATTTACACTTACATATTTTTCCTTGGCTTCGTCGTTGACAAATGACCCATCAGACTTTTTATGACAAATTGAATACATTTCACCCCTACTGTATTTTCGACCATCTCTCAGTTCCTACAAGTAAACACATGTAATAAGTACATGTTCAATTAAGTATGCAATCAATAGTAGATTGAAAAAATCCTACCAACTCATCCCTCTTCCTTGCAAGCGTCTTAGAGCCTAATGTATGAAGGATCTTTAGCTTTTCTCTATTTGCAGCATTTTTATCAGCCTTCTCCTACAATGATAACAAATGACATAAAAAAACTAAACAATAGAAAACAAATGACAACGCAAGAAAAGAATAGTTACCACTGTATCTGTCTTACGCCTGTATTGGACAAAAATAGTCCAATGGTCTTGATTAATAGAACGTGGATAATTTTGTAGATTTTCCTCCAAAGAAATGTCCCACTTATAAAATTTCTTAAACAACCTACATCGTGCATCTCGCCATTTCTTTCCAAGGCTTGAAAGGATATATTTTTTGTTGTCTTTATCATCGACAACAAATTTTGACTAGCATAATCATAAAAAAAAAAAAAAATTAGTTTACAATCAAAACAATAAAGAATATTCAGTTGTTTATAATTGATACCTGTATTTTATCCTTAAAAATTTCATTTTTTCTTGTCGATGGAACTAGTTTCCAATTGTCGTACATTATAGGAAAATCCTTAAACTTCCTTGCAATTTCACCCAAAAAACCGCCTAACAAACCAGCAGCTGATCCTACCGGTTGCCCATTTGAATTCCATCTAGTTATTATTCTGCTAACATTAGGAGGAGCTTCAAGCACGTCTGATACCCTTAAGTGTGTCTTTGAAATATGTCCCGCCTCATCTAACACATAAGTCAATGAAATATGTCATATTGCAATCATGTAAAACAATTAAATTTTATAAATATAATTAGACATTAGATAACATACTAATGACTTCTACATCCCAAAATGTAAAATTCCTTTTTTGAGAAATTTCTGGCTCATCTTCTACCACATCTTCAGAGTGAGAGGATGTCTCTTGGAAATGTGTTGTTTCTGTCTCTTGCACTGATCTTGGTGTTGTCACTTGAGAAGGTGTTGCTTCTGTCGCTTGCACAGTAGTTGGTGTTGTTGTCACCGGAGAAAGATGTGGTTCTATCGTTTGCACAGCTAGCGATGTTGTCGCTTGAGAAGGTGGTGCTTGAAAAGGTGGTGCTTGAGAAGGCGGTGCTTGAGAAGATGGTGGATTTGTCGGTGTTGTCATCGGAGATGGTAGTGGTTCTATCACTTGGAACGTTGGTTGTAAACCATGTCTCCGCAAGTGCTTCATTTTGGTTACTTGAAGATCTCCTGGTAGTATAACCCTCGGCCGACCCTTCGTGAAACGCTACAATCATTTATTATTAATGTAAATAAATAAAAATCAACATATAATACAAATAAGAAACATTTTGTAATTTTAGTATTTTTAGTTATTACTAACCGGTGAGGTTTTTGAAATGGTGGAAGAAGATTTGTGAAGGGATTGAGAGAGATGAGTTAGATTGAGAGCCTCCATCCTTTTTTTATTCTCTTCCATTGTTTTACGTCGAATATCCTCATATGATGATTCCATTTTGTTCACAAGATTGAGTCTCCAAACACACTTACACTGCAAACATTGATGACAACCAAGTTAGACTAATGCAAATAGCTAAACACAAAAATGAACACAATAACAAAAATGAGCACATCAAACACAATGCAACAGTAAAAGAAAGTAGTAAAAAAATAACATAGATTGAAGAGTACCATGTCATAAACAACAAACAAGAATTATTAACAATCATAAATTCATATCATGATTGTTGTCATCAAAATCATCATTAAAAGTTGAAGTTTCAGGATCATCATCTGTAGTCATTCTTGCCAATTGTATATGTGTGGTTTCATTAGAAAAAATGTGTTCCAAATTTTGAGATGGGTATGGTTCAATGGGTGCCATAATTTCATCATCTCCACCCATGTCATACAAGTCCCGTGGCTTTAAATGAATAGGTATGCTCCATCCTTGTTCCTTTTCATCATCCACATAATAAACCATTTGAGCTTCTGACGCTTTAATGTATGGCTCATCATCTTCATGCTCCCCAGTATGTATTAGTCTTGCAAAATTTATAGAGGTAAAACCCAACTTATCTGTCTTAATGCCTCTTGGATTTGTGGTATTCGCCCATTTGCATTTAAACATGGGCACTTTGAAGCCATCATAGGAAACCTCAATGATATCTATCAATCTTCCATAGTAAGGCACTCCTCCAAATCTCATTTGGGCATCACTATTGCTTGAGTAACTTCGTGTTCCGAACATGCCAAAAACTCCACTATTTTGAGTTTTTAATAAATTGTCTCGTGCCAATGTTCGAAATTTGAAACCATTGACATTAAATGCAGTGAACCTTCTAACTTTATCAGAAGGACCTTGAGCAAGACTAACGAGAACATTTTTATCTGATCCACTAATGTTGTCGAGATTGTTGCAAATCTGAACACCATAAAATATACAATTAGTCACATTCTTATTAAAAATCAAAGCAACTCAATCACCAATTTTGTCATGAACACTAACACGATTGCGGAACCAATGAGGAAACTCTCTATGAACCTTCTTGTCTACCTCAGAAGTACTCCTTGCACCACTCCTCATTTGGCTTCGAATAATACTTCTATATTGCCTATTTGGTTATTTCAAATTAGATGTATACGGAAAAAAAATTAGTGGTAAATAATACAAATATAATAAAATTACTTACCTTAGATAGTAGTCAACTATGATGCAGTTTGTTAAAACGTGTCTATGAGCTTGTAACTTTTCAATTGGTGTAAGGGTGTAGTATGAAGAACCACCAACCGATTTTCCAACTCTAGGAAATAATTCAGCTACACGTGAGTCAGTTTGTATCTCATTAATAGGCTCATCATCTACACGACCAAGTTGATTCCATCTAGTCTCAATGTTTTCTATATACCTTGAACAAAATGTAAGAATCTCTTGTACAAGGTATCCTTCTGCAATAGACCCTTCTGGTCGTGCTTTATTACGTACATACGATTTAAGTATTCCTAAGTACCTATTATTGAACCAAAATAATATTAGTTAGAACAAAATTGTCAACTACTAATTATTGAAGGAACAAGAACACGCATATTTTACCTTTCAACAGGATACATCCATCGATAATGAACAGGACCTCCAAGTTTAACTTCTTCAACAAGGTGAACAACCAAGTGAACCATAACAGTGAAGAATGAGGGAGGAAATATCATTTCCATGTGGCATAAAGTGAGGACAACCTGATTTTGCAATTTTTCCAAATCATCAACATTCAATACTTTACTGCATAATTGTCTAAAAAGTGAGCAAAACTCAATCATTATAGCTGAAACATCATCAGGTAATGTTGCTCGAATGGCTAACGGTAGAAGTTGTTCCATCAATATGTGACAATCATGACTCTTCAACATTCCATTCAACTTAAGATTTTCCATGTCAATGCATCTAGAAATGTTGCTTGAATAACCATCAGGCACAGTGATATTCTTTAAAGTTGTTAAAAATCTCTTCTTACCTTTAGTAGTAAGAGTAAAGACGGCTGGAGAAATTCTTCCATTTTCATTGGGCCAAAGGTCAGGTCTTATGCCCATAGCTTTAAGGTCTTTTCTTGCATTAAGATGATCTTTACTTTTTGTGCTATCATTTAGCAAAGTAAATATGATATTATCGCACACATTTTTCTCAATATGCATCATGTCAAGATTGTGGCGCAGAAGATTATCCTTCCAATATGGAAGTTCAAAGAATATGCTTTTCTTTTTCCATTGTTGATTGACACCTTGTGTAGGTCGTCCACCACGTATTCTTTTTCCCGACCTTTCTTTATCTGGCTTTCTACCAAATGTGACATCAATATTTTGAACCTGTTCAAGAATTTGAAGCCCAGATAACATTTTAGGTGGACCACGCATATCTTGTTGACCATCAAAGCGAACCTTGTTCAATCTAAATCTATGTCTCTGATCAAGAAAACGACGATGACCCATAAAACACCATTTTTTGCTATGTGGAAGACGACGAGGAGTAGAGTCCATGTTACACGATGGGCAAGCAAGTCCAGTGTAAGTGTTCCACCCAGAAAGTGTACCCAGCCCTGGAAAATCACTAATTGTCCACATCAAAGTTGCATGTAATGTGAACATCTCTTTTTTAAAAGAATCGTATGTATCGACACCTGTTGTCCATAACTCCTTTAATTCTTTTACTAGAGGTTGTAAATAGACATCAATATCATTTCCTGGCATTTTTTTACCGGGAATTATCATTGACATTATAAAAGATGTATGTTTCATGCACACCCATGGAGGAGTGTTGTATGGAATGAGAATAACTGGCCAAATACTATAATTTGTACTCATCATACCAAAAGGATTAAAACCATCACTAGCTAATGCAAGACGCACATTTCGCGGGTCTGATGCAAACCAAGGGTGTGTCAAGTCAAAATGTTTCCATGCTTCAGAATCTCTAGGATGCCTCAACATTCCATCATTCTTACTATCATTTGCATGCCATCTCATATCCTCGGCCGACTTTGACGACAAAAATAATCTTTGTAACCGTGGTTTTAATGGAAAATAGCGAAGAACTTTTGCAGGAACTTTCTTTCGATTATTGCCATCACCAGACACTCCAACTGCACCAACTTTTGCTTTTGATTTCCATTTCGAAGTATTACAAATTTTGCAGGTCTCCCTTTCTTCATCTTCCTTATTACCCCAATAAAGCATACAATTATTCGGACAAACAGGGATTTTTTCATAATTTAAACCAAGCTTGGTGATTGTTTTCTTGGCTTCATAGAATGAATTTGGTATATTTGCAAATTCAAATGCATCTTTTAATAACTCTAAAACCATTGTCATGGCTTTATTAGTCATTCCACATAAACATTTGATGTGATACAACTTTACCAAAAAAGATAGTCTTGAATATTTAACACACCCTTCATACAAAGGTTTTTCTCCTTCTCTACTTAATTCATAGTACTCTTTGGCCTCTTCATACCTTTGTGTACTTGCATTTTTCTCCTTCTCTGCATTTGATTCAATGGGTACTTCATTTGCATGATCTTCGACTCCAAAAGCATCGTTAATCATGTTTTGCATTTGATCATCAACGACAACTGTGTCTTGAACTATATTAGAAATACTAATAGGTGAGATAGTACTAGTTTCTCCTATGGACTCTCCGTGATGTACCCAAATGGTGTATCCCTTTGGAAATGGTTTGCACTTTAAGTGATCATACATTACACTTCTACTCTGCGGTTTTTTGAAACCACAACGTTTACAAGGACATATTATTTCGCCATTTTCTAATTCATCTCGAAAGGCAAAATTAATAAATTCCTTTATCCCTTGATCATATTCATCCGATGTGTGTGGCTTCTTAATCCATGATTTATCCATTTCTATAAAGAAGTTTAACATATGTTATTTTGACACAGAAATAACATAATTCAACTTAGAACAAAAAAAAAAGATTGATCTTAAACAGAATAGATTCACTAGGCATAAAGGAACAAAACATAACAACCTCATACTCATAGAAAATAGTACTCGATAAACATTCAAAATATAGAACTAGACCAGGTATACAGGTATATAGTACTCGACAAACAAATCAAACTAGAAATTATTTTTAAAAGCAAACAAACCAATCATTAACATATGTTATTTACTTCAGTTTATCCATTAAATGCAAACAAATATTAGAACTGAAAGTGCAGAATTTAGCAATCAAAGTGTAGAACATAGCACTCAAACATCTTTAGTACAAAAAAAGGAAGAAGTGTTACGCTATCAGCTTTTACATAATAAAAGTATCTTACCTATTGTGTTATGTTGCGCGGTCGATGGAGAAGTATTACGCTACACCGTCACCAGAGAGAGGCTGAAAGCAGCGCCGTCACCGGAGATGGGCACGAAGAAGCACTGTCACTGGAAACTAATTCAATCAATAAACCAATCATCAACAAACCAATCTGAAAACTAGTTTTAAATGCAAACAAATCAATCTGTAAACTAGTTTCAAATGCAAACAAATCAATCTGAAAATTATTTTTAAAAACAAACAAACCAATCTCAAACAAACCAATCACTAATCATAATTCAAATAATCATAATTCTAAGATTTTATTATAATTCATTTCAAAACCAAATGTAATTTCTAGTCCAAAGTTTAAAGACAGAAAAAATGATTACTCCAACCAATATAATGTGCAAAAAAAAGTGAAAAAGAATTGTGTAATGTTATTCAAAGATAAAATTTGCCACAAATACAAAGGCAAAAACAAAGGTGTAGGAGTGAACCAAAACAAAGACATTCGAAAGGTGTAGAAGGAACAACAAAGCAAAAAAGCAAGGCTATAGAATGTAGATTAATGAAGCAAAATATGTTATCAAATTCAGCAAGGTATGAACATTGGATTGTTAATTCAATGAAGCAGAGTAGTAAATGTGATTCCTTTGGATTATTTTTTTAATTAATCAACTGTTTGTAAGTACCCTGTGATTTCATGAAAAGAAACATTGTTCCATTGTCAATGAGGATTATGTCAATTTTTTATATAACTTTAAAAAAATATTTAAGACTCATCAAATTTTATAAGTAATAATAAACCTTGAAATTATTTTAATATATATATGGTTATTTGACTCAGCAAAATTTGCATAGTTTTGTAAATAAACCTGTGTATTCTTTGGACTTGGAAGGATTAAGTATCAGCCTCCATTATAGGCACTGCAGCCTACAGGCTGGGATTTTAGGCGCAAGAATCTTAAGAATGTTTTTGGGATGATTCAGACTAACAATTTTCCTCTTCCTCTCATCTGAAATCACTAGAAATACATGACTGTTGTTGTTTTCAGTTTAAGATATTAGGGGCAACTCGCAGAGAAAAAAGGATTATCAAACAAAAAGTTCAACTATTAGGTTCACAATCACATTTTAAGATGGTATAAGCTGTAGCTAAGTATTACCAAATACAGGCATTGACACACTCTCCAACCCATACATAATCTATAAAGATAACAAAATCTGACGCTTCCTATCTATGAACTCTACACATAATTGGCAAGTCAGGTAACAGCCTTCTGATACCTGTATTATTCAACAGTTCCATCACCAAGGCAGTATAGCTCAAAAAGCACACGGTCAACTAGGAGAATTTTCATAATTCAGAGTTTTTCACTTTTGAAATTTTTTTCTCATATTATTTTTTATGTTTTGACAGCCTTTAATTTGTATAATATTTTGAAAATTACATGCATCACAACCAAAAATTATTATTTTTTATAAAATGATAACTCATTTAAACTATTCCAAAACTGATAAATAGTCTTTAAACTATTCTCAATCTATCAAACTATC
>NC_021161.2:5253960-5256028 GCF_000331145.2 Cicer arietinum
TTTGACCTTATAATGTGATATTTTTCGTTGAAGAATGTTTGTGTAATAATACGTTTTATTTATGATTGATTACATGTTCTTCTTACTTATAGTATACTATTAACATGATTTCAAAAATCACTTCCTTAGTTGTTTGTATTTGACTGGCTTAGCCCACGCGTTTGGGAAATCACATTTATTACAGGTTAATGAGTCTTAAAGTTCAAGTTTGAGAGAAACTCCGCTCTGATTGGTGATACCGGGAATAAGAATTGTAAATTGTATTTTACTTTTAGTTGTTTTTTTTATTAGAACTGGCTTTTTATATGAAAATCTTATAAGTACTAGTAAGTATTTTGAATTAAATTAAGAAATTCTAGTTAAATCAAGTTTATGGAGATTGTACTTTTTTATAAGAGGAAAAAGTATAAAGTGTTTCTTTTAAATTTCGTTAAATTTGATATACTAAATTAATTATAAAAGTTTTTATTTCCTTCAAAATATATCTTCTTTATCCGCTGCTAATGTACCACAAAACAAAATCTACTATAAATTATTATATATTATTTTGGCGATTAGGGTGTCACACATAAGGGTACCACTGGCATTGCTGAGTTTAGTGTCTTTCATCATTGGAGTGTTGGTAGGTTTGGCTGCAAGCAAACCGGTGTCAAATATTAAATCTAGAGTGTATTTTCTTTGAAATATATGGATTCCTTGTTTAGATCTGGCCACTTCAAGTCTGAGAAAGTACTTTAAGTCTCCTAAATCCTTAATTCTAAATGAAATGTGTAGAAATTCCTTGATGAAAGTGCTCTCGCGAGAGTCATTTCCTACAATAATTATATCATCAACGTAAATAAAAATTTATTGAAGGATTTATGCAATCTCTTGGTGAATAAAGAATGATCAGAAGTGGATTGCATATATCCTTTTTAAATTAATACAGACGATAATTTTGCAAACCGTTGTCTACTAGATTGCTTTAATCCATAGAGAGATTTCAAAAATTTGCGAACTTGGTTTGGTTTGTTAGATTAAATGTCCAGAGGTAATTCCATATAAACATCCCTGTCTAACTCGCCATGTAAAAAGGCATTGTGTACGTCCAATTGAGGCAACAACCAATTTTGAGAAGAAGCGATAGCAAGGAGTAATCTTATTGTAGTTAATTTTGCAATTGGAGAAAAAGTATCAAAGAAATCAATACCTTCAATTTGAGTAAATTAATCTGATGTCGCACACGAGTCAAATACAATTGATAAAATGTAGATAGATGTAATAACTCAAGTCATTTCGCAAGGACTTCTGATATAATAATATTAACCAAATTGAAAGTTGAAAGTAGAAAGGGTTTTTATTTATTTATATTTTTTGTTTGACTATAGAAATGATCAAACAAGCGTAATCAAACCTATCGTAGATTCTATCATTGAGATTAACTTCTAATTCATGATTCTATTCCTATTTGACTATAGAAATGATCAAACAAGCGTAATCAACCCTATGTGAATTCAGTTTCTTTGACTGGATTAAGCATCACAATCATAGATATATTACAACTAACGATCAAGCGTCACAAAATTATAATTCAATTAAATTAGAAACGGAAACCAAATTATGTCAAATGAATTTAATTGATCCTATTGAAATTCAATTTAAGCAATCAGAATATCAATATAATCAAATAAACAAAATATGATCATGAAGCAAAATTGACAGTGTAACATGTATCTCAAGGTGTTGATGAAACTCTGAACTCGTGGATTAATCTTATGAAATTAGCCTTCCATAAAATTATAATAAGAAGTATTGATATGTTTTTTGAATCTAAATCCAAAAATACAATATATCTAAGAAAGAAAAGAAACTCTCAATATATAGTACTTGATTTTGGGCTTTTAAAACAAGTGTCCCTGTTACTTAAAATTATTACAAAAGTTCAGATTACGAAATCTACAATTTAGGCCTAGTAAAGTTCCGCATTAGGCCTTTATTCCAACACAAAAGTTGTAGCTCTGATTTTTAGCTTTCCAACGCCTGCTCTCATGCGTTAGTCCGATATCCAGAGCTCAAGTTATGGCCTACA
>NC_021161.2:5259357-5261429 GCF_000331145.2 Cicer arietinum
GTATTCGAATATGATGTTGAAATTTTGAATAAAAATTGAACATTACAGAGGTGTATTCGACTACACATAAGCTGTAGTCGAATACAACTACGAAACAATGCAATTTTTCAATTCTGAAATGGTTCTGAATCATTGCATATGTTCATCAAACCTCTAGGAATGATGGCCACTGATCTGAAGTGATGTCTATGGAGTGTAAATACCCCATAGCTTCAGTTTTATACGAATTAATCCCACTACCAAACTTTGAACAACTTTAAACAATTTCCTGAAATATTCTCAAAGTTATTTTTCATATTTCAATTACATGCACTATATTTTCACATCATTGAGAAAGGTTCTCTAGTATACGTGAAATAATATTGGGTTGATATCATTGTACAAACTTTTATACTCTTGTTCTTAGTCAAGAACATTTGTTGAACAATGATTGAAGTTATTGTATTATTTTTAAAGAAAGTGGTTTACTTTCTTCAAGTATTCTAATCTAATATAGTGGTGTTCTATCTTAGGAAGTGTGTTAGAAGTTTGCAGAGATCCTAAGGTGAGATTTGTACATATTCTAATAATAGTGAAAAAATCTATTGTGGTGTGCAACAGGACTGAATGTACCCTTGGTTATAAGGGGAACTATGATAATATTGATATATTCATTATTTTTATGCAATTTACTTTTTTCCATTCACTATCCAAATCATAAAAACCGTTCACTAAGTCTCTGAAAACAAGAAAATTTCTAAACACCTAATTCACCCCCTCTCTTAGGTGCCCTCTGTTCTTACATGAGTAAATCAAAAAAACAAAAGTGATTACCTTTTGTGAAGCGATCTTCAAGATCAGACCAAAATTCTTGTGCATTGTCAAATCAAATTGTGCTTTGAGGAATGTGAGGTGACAAGGTCATGGTGATCTAAGAAAGGACCATGTTATTACACCAATCCCACAACTCGAAATCTAGATCCGTTGACGGTGGTTTCCGTAAACCGCCATTGATGAAAGATAATTTGTTTTTGGAAGAGAGAGCGTGTTTCATTAATTTGCTCCAATTGTAGTAGTTGGTGTCGCTCAGAGGTGGGGCGACAAGAACGGCACCCGGATTCTCGTCGGGGTGAAGATAATAAGGGTTGCAAGGATTTTGAGTTGCATCTTTTTCATCTTTTATTTCATTGGAAATATGAATGGTGAAATTGTGATTAGAATCAGATTGTGAATACAATAACAAAATATACAAGTCGTAATCACATCGACTAAACAAAAAATAATAATAATAATGGTCGAACTGCGTAACTCTCATTGAAATCATCGCCATACTTTGGGTTAATTCAAAAATCTTCTAGTGTCTCCACGACAATCATTCTAATAGAATAAAAAATCTCAATATTGCATTTTTAAATGTCAAATTTAGCTAACAAAGCTTAACCACCAAATTTAAGAGTCTGATCCCTATGACCTGCACTACTCAGAGACTTGTCACTCATTTTCCCTTCATTGGGAGTTGAAACTAATACCTAAAGATTAAGTACCATAATCCAATTGAAGAAGTTTAATAGATGTAATTAGCTCTATTAATTTGAGTTAAGATTTAACTAACTGGAACATAATAGCTAATTATTATATTTAAACGTTAATTAAGAGAAATTGTTTTACTAAAAATAGCATTGAAAACTATGACAAATTGAAAAAAGTAGGAAAAAAACTAATCAAATTTGGATAAAAGGGTAAAATACAAAATAAATCATGGATAAAATGGTAATAATAAGTTTGAAATAGTGTAGTTTGTTGGTTGCATCTACATTCAACATATTTTATATATATATATATATATATATATATATATATGAACTACCACAACATGTATATAGTTATTCATGTGGTGTCTCTCTATCTATACACAAACTAAAAAATACAAGCTATAAATGGGGTAATTCAAGGGAATTGGTTTCAATTTTTTATATCAAACTATTTAAAATAAATAAATTACGCGCCAAAAAGTTGATAAGACCGCAAGAGCACGGTATTATCGCGTACTAGTGTCTCTTTATTATGAGTACTAGTGTCTCTAGTGTCTCTTT
>NC_021161.2:5261929-5265441 GCF_000331145.2 Cicer arietinum
TGGTTAACGGCTTTTAGAAACATGGTTAATATTATGAACAACATGGTTAAAATGGTAGGAAATTATAAATTATGGAAATAGAAATATAAGGCTCTGATTTTGTCTAAAAATAAATAAATAAGGCTCTTGTTCACGCGAATAAAAATGTTAACTAATATTTTTATTCTTTTTGAAATTAAATCAGAATTAATCAATAAAATAAAATAGATTTAGCTTCATGCACTGCAAATTTGAAAGGGAAAAAAAAAGTAAATAAAAAGGAGGAAGATCATGATGAACTATCAAGCAAAATAGACATTCAATGACATAAATTTATAAAGGATTAACCCTTCAAATGAAATAAGAATCCAATCGCATCTTTTTATTCATGTGCCTTCAATTTTGAAGATGAATATAAACAAAATTAGGAGAAATTACATTTACCTCTCTTGAGGTTATCTTAAATGACATTAACACCTCCTAATTTTGAAAAGAGTAATGATATTTGAACACATTTTTAAACACAATTACAAGTGACCCTCCATACAATCTCTCCCTTCATTTAATTTTTTTTTTTTTAATTTCCCACTTTTTATCCCTCTTTTTTCACTTTTATTTTTATCTTCCTCTGGGAAAATAAACCTCACACATTCATTTTCTCTTTCTTCCATAATTCCTCCTTCTTCCAAAATATTTGTATTAATTTGAAAAGAGAAAATAAGATCAATAGAAGAAATAGAAATATTGAACAAAATAACAAAAAATAGGAAATAATTATTTTTAAAAATATTATACCTAATATCTTATAAAATGCCATATAATACACGTGAAATGATATTATGTGACATTTAATAATTTTCTATTGAGTTATCACATTTAATAATTTTCTATTGAGTTATAATTAAGAAAAAAATTATTTTAATATTTAATATAACTTTTTAGATTGTTGAACATTAAATTGCAACTTATTTCAATTATATTTTAAAATAATATATTTAAATATGCCAAACATTGATCTATTGAAATAACAGAAAATGTTAACAAAAAAAAAAAAACAATTAACATTATAATAATAACTTAAATATACTTTTGGCCTCACATATATAAGTCATTTTGATTTTAGTTCATGTATATATTTTTTACTTATATCATTGCAATTTCAAAAAATAAATAAATAATAAGTGCTTGATAATTTTTTTATATTAAATAATATAGATGTGACCAATTGTTACATTTTTTGAGTGCAAAGTAGCAATATTAATCATATGAAAAATGTTTAAATTGTGATCTCTTTTAAAAATTTTAATTCCCGAATCTAATTCAAATTAACTCAATATCATTTCAAACAAAAAATCTAGAGCATTTTGGTGTGTTAAAAATGAATAAAGTAGATTATTTCTATATGATATGTGATTGAATGAGAAATAAATAAGGCTAAGGAAAAGAAAATCACACCATGATATATCTTGATTCACCCAAGGTGGCTTACGTCACAATCTATGAGTTGTTCTTGCTTTCACATTATCTTTCTTGATCATTATTGATCATTTTCAGAATCCACTTTTCAAATAATTTTTGCAGTTACCTTTCAATCTAGAATTTTTTTTTACATGTCACGTTTCAAATTATGTGTATGATAAAAGGGTTTAGGATCAAAATCTATTGATTATCATCAATAACTCAATAAAGAGATACGATTTTTCGCTTTGAGTTTGATTGTTTAAGTGTTGGAATAATTGCTTTGAAAACCCTTGCAGGTGTATTCCTCTTGATGTTCCTGTTTGAACTTCAATAGACATGTATGTTACTTCAATCCAAAATGTTCTTTTACAAAATCATAAGGGTTTTGTATTGTATGGAAAATGTTAATGAGTTATTAAATAGTTGTAACGTGTCGGTCCTTTGTCTTAGAAGCATGATCTTTATGCAAAAAGTGTTGCAAAGCGTATCATTACCCTTATTATCCTAGTTGTCCTTGTTAGTGGTGTACAAGACCCAATCTATCCCGCGAATCCATAAGCAATGGGTCCCAGAAAAACTAAGGACAAATTATTTTTTTGGTTATTATTTTAGGTTATTATTAATTCATCCTTTTTAAAAAAAATTAATCACTAATTTAATATTTTATACTTCGTAAGACAATATTATAAGTTTACTATTCTTGAATGAATTGCCAATTGGTAACCATATGTAACTTATTACGGGTTCGTAATTTATGTTTAATTGTTTTTCTAAAAAAATGTACAATGATTATTATTTGTCTCGTCTTGGGACCAATCTAGTCTTGTATTTATTTCGTCACGTCCTTAATGAATCTGCAACTTATCGGGTTTGATCAGGTTAAGGGTTTAAAATATGACCTCAATAAAATATTGGGACCGGATAAGAGACACACCAAACCTGACCTTTGTACACCCCTAGTCCTTGTAGGTCTTCAGACGGCTATTTCGCTTCTTTTGACCTCCAACTTGAGTGAAGGGTTTGACTATTGATTTGAGTAGTATTGATATTCTTTAATGTGAGGTTTTTACTATGAAGAATGAGTTGTCTTTAAAAGAAATAATCATAATCTTCTTGTATACAATTCAAAATGTTTCTTTATAAATCATATTATTCTTTTATAAACCAAAATGTTATTATAATCAATCTGCAGTTCAAGTAATGTATGGTGTTTTTGATTTATTTCATGGTGAGATTGTTGATTGTTGTATGACTATAAATCAATTAAAATAATATGTTAAATTGCAACATAATCAAAATCATGATCAATGATTAATTAACTAATGTTGTTTATGCTCAAAATACTTTATTTAGAATTTTACCTTAACATAATATACCAATGATGTTGATTGTACATTTTTTATTGTCAAAAGTTAACTAAGAATTCATTTAACCTATATCTATTTATAATATATACAAAATGTAATCAAACATACATTGTTTATACAATTGACAACAAACAACCACATGCCTCTATTTTATAGTTACAGTGTCACTTTATTATAGTAAACGATGCATGTAAATAATCTTTTAAAATTACTTTCTTTTGCCTTGATAAAAAAAAAATAAATCAATGGTTATAATCAAAACAGTACACTATGAATGATGTAAGTTTTTAGTTTTAATAATTGTAACGCCCCGTTTTTCAAAGCGAGGGTGTATTTTTTTTTTTTCAAAAGAAATTACACTAAAACAGAGAAATAAACGAGGAAATGCCTTTGGATAAATAATTGAGTCATTATAATTTACAAGCAGCGGAAAAGTTTCTCCAAATATAAATCCAAAGCACTTACACAACAACAAATGGTACATGGAACCCATTCAAATAAGGTGTCAAACTGACAATATTAGTATAAGTACAGTTTTCCAAATTAAAATACTCCAACCCAAAAAGAAGGACGTCTAGTCCCTATACATCAACCTAATCTGATCATCCTACCAAAAAACTATACACCCCGAGTGATCTCCACGCGCCCTGTGAGATCCTCCTAACGTAGCTCCAGTCAAGCATTCCCATCCGTAGGGTACGAACC
>NC_021161.2:5266324-5283737 GCF_000331145.2 Cicer arietinum
TCCCTCTTTTTTCACTTTTATTTTTATCTTTCTCTGCAAAAATAAACCGTACACATTCATTTTCTCTTTCTTCCATAATTCCTCCTTCTTCCTTTTATTTGCTTATTTTAATTAATTTTTTTATAAAGTAACTTGAGAAATTTTATCTCCTCACTTGCAATGTAACTTTTCATTCCATTTTTTCTCACAATGTTGAGTTTCAAATTTTGTCTTTCGTAAACCTAGTTAATGACTTAAAAAAAGATATAAATCTGGTTAATGACTTAAAACAATATGGTTAATTCCTTTTACAACTTGGTTAATAGATTTGAATAGAAAGTTTTGTCATTCTAATCAAACAGTATAATCTGGTTAACGGCTTTTAGAAACATGGTTAATATTATGAACAACATGGTTAAAATGGTAGGAAATAATAAATTATGGAAATAGAAATATAAGGCTCTGATTTTGTCTAAAAATAAATAAATAAGGCTCTTGTTCACGCGAATAAAAATGTTAACTAATATTTTTATCCTTTTAGAAATTAAATCAGAATTAATCAATAAAATAAAATAGATTTAGCTTCATGCACTGCAAATTTGAAAGGGAAAAAAAAAGTAAAATAAAAATGAGAAGATCATGATGAACTATCAAGCAAAATAGACATTCAATGACATAAATTTATAAAGGATTAACCCTTCAATTAGCGTAAAAGCCCATATAATTTTGACCATGATTTACTAAATTTGTGAAAATGTCATGAATTTATTTGTCTCTCAATTCACTTCCTTGTGAAGCATAATAAATAGGACGAATAAACCAAAATATTTGTATTAATTTGAAAAGAGAAAATAAGATCAATAGAAGAAATAGAAATATT
This sequence comes from Cicer arietinum, assembly GCF_000331145.2. NCBI lineage: Eukaryota > Viridiplantae > Streptophyta > Magnoliopsida > Fabales > Fabaceae > Cicer > Cicer arietinum. The sequence continues at coordinate 5,267,184 of NC_021161.2, forward strand.
GAACAAAATAACAAAAAATAGGAAATAATTATTTTTAAAAATATTATACCTAATATCTTATAAAATGCCATATAATACACGTGAAATGATATTATGTGACATTTAATAATTTTCTATTGAGTTATCACATTTAATAATTTTCTATTGAGTTATAATTAAGAAAAAAATTATTTTAATATTTAATATAACTTTTTAGATTGTTGAACATTAAATTGCAAATTATTTTAATATCTTAAATGACATTAACACTTCCTAATTTTGAAAAGAGTAATGATATTTGAACACATTTTTAAACACAACTACAAGTGACCCTCCATACAATCTCTCTTCATTTAATTTTTTTTTTTTTACTTTCCCGCTTTTTATCCCTCTTTTTTCACTTTTATTTTTATCTTCCTCTGCGAAAATAAACCTCACACATTCATTTTCTCGTTCTTCTATAATTCCTCCTTCTTCCTTTTATTTACTGATTTTAATTAATTTTTTATGAAGTAACTTGAGAAATATTATATCCTCACTTGCAATGTATCTTTTCATTTCATTCTTTTTCACAATGTTGAGTTTCAAATTTTGTCTTTCGTAAACCTAGTTAATGACTTAAAACAAGATATAAATCTGGTTAATGACTGAAAACAATATGGGTAATTCCTTTCACAACTTGGTTAATAGATTTGAATAGAAAATTTTGTCATTCTAATCAAACAATAGAATCTGATTAATGAATTTTAGAAACATGATTAATATTGTGAACAACTTGGTTAATGAATTTGAACTGAAAACAAGGGCATTTTAGTCAAACAAAATATAAATTTGGTTAATGACTTAAAACAATATGGTTAATTCCTTGCAAAACTTGGTTAATGGATTTGAACAGAAAGTTTGGTAATTCTAATCAAACAATATAAATCTCGATAATGACTTTAAAAAAAAAAGTGAAAAAAGATCTCACACTTTCATCTTCTCTTTCTTCTAGAATTCATCATTCTTTCTTTTATTTACTGATTTTAATTAAAAAATTTATGAAGTAACTTGAGCAAATTATCTCCTCACTTGCAATGTCACTTTTCGTTTCATTCTTTCTCATAATGTTGAGTTTCAAATTTTGTCTTTCGTAAATCTAGTTAATGATTTAAAGCAAGATATAAATCAGGTTAATGACTTAAAACAATATCGTTAATTCCTTTTACAACTTGGTTAATGGATTTGAATAGAAAGTTTTGTCATTCTAATAAAAAAATATAATATGGTTAATGGCTTTTAGAAACATGGTTAATATTTTGAACAACTTGGTTAATTAATTTGAACTGAAAACTTGGGTATTCTAGTCAAACAAAATATAAATTTGGTTAATGACTAAAACAACATGGTTAATTCCTTGCAAAACTTGGTTAATGGATTTGAACATAAAGTTTGGTAATTCTAATCAAACAATATAAATCTCGATAATGACTTTAAAAAAAAGTAAAAAAATAAAAAGAGATAAAAAGGGAGAAAGTAAAAAAATAAAAAGAAATAAAAGAAATTAAATGAAGAGAGAGATTGTGTGGAAAATAAAAAAGGGAGAAATTAAATGAAGAGAGAGAATAAATAAAAAATGGGGTCAATTGTATTTCTGTTTAAAATTGTTTTCAAATATAATTGCTCTTTTGAAAAAACACTCACCTTCCCTATTCTCCCTAATTTTTTTTTTACATAATATTTTATTTTCTGTCACTCTATCGACCTTAGCTGTCATTTATAAATAAATAAAAACACTAGAATACATTGTGTTACTAATAACATAATCATAATTTTTAAAATTACAAATATCAAATGTATAATTGTACATTTACAAATTAACGCGAAAACTCTAATGGTATCATATAGTAAATGACATGAATAGATGTAAGTGAGACATAAAATATATTTGATGCAGTTTTTTTAGTAAGTATAAAGTAGGTGGATGTTTTTTTAAAACTAGAGGGTGTTAGTGTTATTTAATGCAACTTCAGGGGAGGTAAATGCAATTTTTCTCTAAAATTAAATATGCTTTTTTGGTACAAAGAAAATGTGCATTTTGTTGCTTGGAAAAAATAACAAAAAATTAAAATGGTAGGAAATAATTAATTATGGCAATAAAAATATAAGGCTCTGATTTTGTCAAAAAATAAATAAGGCTCTGATTTACGGAATAAAAAATGTTGACCAATTTTTTTTATCCTTTTTGAAATTAAATCAGAATTAATATATGCTTTATGTCCAACAATAATAGCTATTAGTCTATACTATAATCCGTTGTAATTTATGCTATTTTTTCTATTAGTAGAAATCATATATTATTATTTATTTATATTATTTTTAATTTATTAAGAATATATTTATTTTTTTGTGGTTAGTTTATATTTTTTAATTTTTTTTTGGTAAGTTGCTCTGCTATTTTTTTTGTGGTTAGTTGTATTCAATATATCATTGAATTGAATTGTATTTATATTAGTTCAAATAACAAAGTTATAAGTCACTTTGAGTAAAAAAAAAAAGCTCTTGTATCACTACCGTAAACATAAAATCTCCATTACATGTGCAAAAATGCAAATCAATACAATAAAATATATTCAGCGCCATACACTAATAATTTGAAGAAAAAAAAAATTAACAAAAAGGAGAAGAAGAGGGTGAAATATCAAACAAAATAGACATTCAAATACATCAATTTATAAAGGATTATCCCTGCAATTAACGTTAAAGCCCATATAATTTTGATCGTGATCATTTAGTGGATTTGTGAAAAATGTCATGAATTTCTTTATGTCTCTCAATTCACTTTCTTGTGAAGAATACTAAATAGGACGAATAAACCAAAATATTTATATAAATGTGAAAGAAAAATTAAGATCAATGGAAGAAATGTTGTACAAAAGAACAAGAAATAGAAAATAATTATTTTTAAAAATAATATGGCAAATGTCTTGTAAAATGACATATAATACACGTCATGTGAAGTGATGATATGTGACCTTTAATGATTTCCTATTGAGTTATCATATGATATGTGACCTTTAATGATTTCCTATTGAGTTATCATATGATTTGTGAGATGTTGATAAAAAAATACAAATAAATTTATAATTAGAAAAGATTTATTATTATAATTAAAAATATATTAGCACTAATAAATAGTTATAATTAGTAATTGATAATGAATCTGTCAAAAGAAAGGATTATAACCAACTGTTATCCATATATTTCGGTATTAATAAAAAAAATGTTCTAGAAGACATAATATACATAAATATTATCCATAAATAACACTTATTCCTATATTAATTTATTTGTCTAAATTTATTTTCCTCAATTAGATCTTACAATTTTCTATTATCGTATTTCAAATTATAAACTGTAGATTTTTGAATGGTTTTCATTTATATTTGCATAACTTTTTTGAAAATGGTACTTCATGTAATTTAATTATGTCACAAAATTACTAATTAGGTACCATAGTTGTCTATTCATTTAAAAGTAAATTACTTTCATTTAAGTTTTAAAAAACATTTAAAAACAATAATACAATTAATTATTCTTTTAAAATATATTGTTACATATTCTTTACCTTAATTGACTTATTTAAATAGGCCCCCACCATTTAATATAACTTTAATTTTAAAGTTATTTATTTATTTTAATGAAATAGTTTGATATAAAAAATTGAAACTCATAAGCTATATATAATCTATTTTTATAGCTTTATTTGATAGATTAATTTGATATTTTTAATTCGATTTAGTTTTATTTTATTACATTTTTGTTTTGTTTTGATTGCAAGAAGAAGTTAAGGAATAAGTGAAGATTTTTGGAACAAAAGAGCCTTGAAAGTCAAGATCAAGAAAATGAAATAAACTCAAGTTCCAGCAAATATTACTATCCGACCATAATAGTCATTATAGCCATAATGGATTAACGAAAAAAAAAAAAAAATCAAAATAAGAATTTGCCAATTCAAGTCAAGATTACTCCAGTAATGACCATAATCTATTCATCTTCTGTTGCATCTATTACTGCCCGGCAATAATGACCATAATTTGTTAATCTTCTCCAGTTGCACCTTGCGGTAATGGTCATTATGGCTATAAATGGCTCACAGTAGTCGCCATTATGGCCATAAATGACTTATTTTCGGTTGAACCGTTTTTCTCCTATGAAATTATGATGATTTCTTGTAATTAAAGTTCATGAAGACACCTAAGATTATAAATATAAAAAAGACCAAAATACTCAGTTTTAAGGACACTCTTACACACAATCTCTTACTACTCTTTCTTTTGTTCTTGTATTTCTCCTAGAAATTTTCTAGTTTCAATAATATTCAGTTTTCTATTTTTGATTTTTTATTTTATTATGTTATTTTATATTTCCAATGTTCGTATATTTAAGCTTTGATTCTACTATGATGATCATATGTGAGTAGTTCTTTCTTGTCTTAGGATTGTAGGATTTCCAATGTTGGATCTCTAAGAATTTCTATTTCTTTTTGTCATAGGTGTTGATCTTTTAATTCAATCTTAGTAAGAATCATATTCATACTTAGATATCAAATAATATATCAAAAGGTATATTTTATATCTGACCTCTATGATTGAACAAGAGAATCAAATCATGAAAGATATTTTCTCTTAAAAGATTTTGCTAATACACCAATCATTAAAATAAGTTGGTTATTAGTTTAAAATACACTTTTGTTCTTTGAAAGAAAACATTAGTTACAATTATTTTTCTGATTTTTAAGAGTTACCACTCATAACTCATAGAAGATTAATTGTATCCATCATTGTGAAAACTACAATTCCAATGCTTTATTTTTATTGTAAATTATAAACTAAAAATCATTATCAACATTTACTGTTTTAGTTAATCATCATAACAAAGAGACACTAGAGACACTAGTACTCATAATAAAGAGACACTAGTACGCGATAATACCGTGCTCTTGCGGTCTTATCAACTTTTTGGCGCGTAATTTATTTATTTTAAATAGTTTGATATAAAAAATTGAAACCAATTCCCTTGAATTACCCCATTTATAGCTTGTATTTTTTAGTTTGTTTATAGATAGAGAGACACCACATGAATAACTATATACATGTTATGGTAGTTCATATATATATATATATATATATAAAATATGTTGAATGTAGATGCAACCAACAAACTACACTATTTCAAACTTATTATTACCATTTTATCCATGATTTATTTTGTATTTTACCCTTTTATCCAAATTTGATTAGTTTTTTTCCTACTTTTTTCAATTTGTCATAGTTTTCAATGCTATTTTTAGTAAAAAAATTTCTCTTAATTAACGTTTAAATATAATAATTAGCTATTATGTTCCAGTTATTTAAATCTTAACTCAAATTAATAGAGCTAATTACATCTATTAAACTTCTTCAATTGGATTATGGTACTTAATCTTTAGGTATTAGTTTCAACTCCCAATGAAGCGAAAATGAGTGACAAGTCTCTGAGTAGTGCAGGTCATAGGGATCAGACTCTTAAATTTGGTGGTTAAGCTTTGTTAGCTAAATTTGACATTTAAAAATGTAATATTGAGATTTTTTATTCTATTAGAATGATTGTCGTGGAGACACTAAAAGATTTTTGAATTAACCCAAAGTATGGCGATGATTTCAATGAGAGTTATGCAGTTCGACCATTATTATTATTTTCTTTTGTTTAGTCGATGTGATTACGACTTGTATATTTTGTTATTGTAATCACAATCTGATTCTAATCACAATTTCACCATTCATATTTCCAATGAAATAAAAGATGAAAAAGATGCAACTCAAAATCCTTGCAACCCTTATTATCTTCACCCCGACGAGAATCCGGGTGCCGTTCTTGTCGCCCCACCTCTGAGCGACACCAACTACTACAATTGGAGCAAATTAATGAAACACACTCTCTCTTCCAAAAACAAATTATCTTTCATCAATGGCGGTTTACGGAAACCACCGTCAACGGATCTAGATTTCGAGTTGTGGGATTGGTGTAATAACATGGTCCTTTCTTAGATCACCATGACCTTGTCGCCTCACATTGCTCAAAGCACAATTTGATTTGACAATGCACAAGAATTTTGGTCTGATCTTGAAGATCGCTTCACAAAAGATAATCACTTTTGTTTTTCTGATTTACTCATGTAAGAACAGAGGGCACCTAAGAGAGGGGGTGAATTAGGTGTTTAGAAATTTTCTTGTTTTCAGAGACTTAGTGAACGGTTTTTATGATTTGGATAGTGAATGGAAAAAAGTAAATTGCATAAAAATAATGAATATATCAATATTATCATAGTTCCCCTTATAACCAAGGGTACATTCAGTCATGTTGCACACCACAATAGATTTTTTCACTATTATTAGAATATGTACAAATCTCACCTTAGGATCTCTGCAAACTTCTAACACACTTCCTAAGATAGAACACCACTATCTTAGATTAGAATACTTGAAGAAAGTAAACCACTTTCTTTAAAAATAATACAATAACTTCAATCATTGTTCAACAAATGTTCTTGGCTAAGAACAAGAGTATAAAAGTTTGTAGAATGATATCAACCCAATATTATTTCTCGTATACTAGAGAACCTTTCTCAATGATGTGAAAATATAGTGCATGTAATTGAAATATGAAAAATAACTTTGAGAATATTTCAGGAAATTGTTTAAAGTTGTTCAAAGTTTGGTAGTGGGATTAATTCGTATAAAACTGAAGCTATGGGGTATTTACACTCCATAGACATCACTTCAGATCAGTGGCCATCATTCCTAGAGGTTTGATGAACATATGCAATGATTCAGAACCATTTCAGAATTGAAAAATTGCATTGTTTCGTAGTTGTATTCGACTACAGCTTATGTGTAGTCGAATACACCTCCGTAATGTTCAATTTTTATTCAAAATTTCAACATCATATTCGAATACAAAACCTTCTATTCGAATACAACTAATTGAATTTTACCATTGAATTGTTGTTGTATTCGTCTACACCATGTTGTAGTCAAATACAAATGTGTAGTCTTAGCTACTGACTTAACACTTGTATTCGACTACACCATCTCAAAGTCGAATATAGATGTTCAGTTTTAGCTACTGACTTAACACTTGTATTCGGCTACACCATCTCATAGTCGAATACAAGATGTTCAATTTTAGCTACTGACTTATCACTTGTAGTCGAATACAACATTGAATTTTGTAAAAATCTTTATTTTCAAACACTGTTTATGTATTTTTGACACTTTGAAAATCCTTTTGATGCATATGCTAAAATGAAAAGGTTCTCATGTGCATTTGAAATATAAGAATATTAGATTGCATCATGTACCTTTACATTATAAAACTTCTAGTATGCTTGACCATAGTTGACTTCGATTATTTGACTTCCTTTTTAGCTTGCAACTTGATCACGTGCCTTGGTCTTTGTCTTCATAAAAAGCATAAGGGTTTTACAAGTCATAGTTTCCCACTCAATCAAACAAGGGGATCTTTCTTTATCAACCTATTTTATTGATTTGAATATTTTATGGGATGAATTAGAGTATTTACGGCCTACCCCTTCTTGTTCTTGCTCTACTCGTTGCACGTGTTCTTTAAGCTCTACAATCAAAGACTATAAACACATTGCATACATCATCTATTTTATTAAAGGCCTCAATGACAACTACAATAATGCCCAAACACAAATTCTCCTCATGAATCCTTTACCATCATTGAGTAAAGTTTATTCCCTTGTTGTTTGACAAGACCCAACTCATACCTTGAATCGTAACCCTAATTATGCTTCTCTTCTTCTGACTCTGCTATTTTTGTTTGTTTGTAAATTCTGGTAATTATAATCCTCCAAAAGGTCAAAATAGTCAACCCAAAGGTAAAGGTCGTGGCAAAGGGCAAATGTTATGTAGTCATTGCAACAAAACTAATCACACTATTGAAAACTGCTAATTTAAACAAGGATTTCATCCCGGTTACAAATCCAAGACTCAACTCAACAATGAATCATCTAGTGATGGGAAGAAATCATAACGTGCAAATTCTTCTGTTAATGGCTCGCTCACAAAGGAAGCTTAGTTCTTGGTCAATTTTGTTATAATCTTCAAAGGGGTTAGGTTCTACCTCATCCACTAACAAGGATAATAGAGTTATCACAACCCTCATGTGGTTTCTAGTACTCCCAAGACAGGTAACAATTACCAACCTCAAAACATATGGATATTGGACTCTGGTGCATCAGATGATGTGTGCCATAACATTAAGACTTTTTCAATTATCAAACAAATTGCTCATGTTTCCATTATTTTTTCTAATGGGAGTAATCTGTATGCACACTTTTCTGGCACTATTTCTTTCTATTCTTCTTTTTACCTTAAAGATGTTTTGTTTATTCCTCAATTTCATTTCAACTTATATCCATTTCAAAATTTACTCAAAATCTTAATTGCAAATTTGTGTTCTCACACAATTTCTGTGAAATTCAGAATATGGATACCAAGAGGATGATTGAAAATGTGGACCTCATTAATAATCTCTACATCCTCAATACATCTTTCTTATAATTTTCTCAAACCATGTGTAAATATTTTCCCTATATTTCTTTCAATAAAAATCCTGTTTGTGATTCTTGTCATATGGCTAAACAAAGTAGGCTTTCTTTTTCTTATAGTAATAGTTTATCTTCATATGTTTTTCAACTTGTTCATATGGATATATGGGGACCTCTAAATACTATTTCTTTGGATGAGTTTTCTTACTTTTTAATAATCGTTGATGACTTTACTCAACATACTTGGTTGTTTTTAATGAGTGCCAAATTTGAGACTCGAATGCATATTCAGAACTTTATTGCATATGTTTCTAATAAATTTTCTACACATATCAAAACCATAAGAAGTGACAATGGGACAAAGTTTCTTATGCCCTCATTTTATACTTATTTAGGCATTATACATAAAAAATCTTGTGTAGAAACCCTTGAACAAAACTCAATGGTTGAAAGGAAACATCGACATATATTAAATATTACAAGAGCTCTCTTATTCCATACTCATTTTTCTAAATGTTTTTGGTCTTATGCCTTAAATCATGTTGTTTTTTAATTATTAGAACATGCACCCCTGTACTTCAAAATAAAACTCCCTTTGAACTTTTGTATAAATCTCCCCCTACCTTTAATAATTTAAAGGTCTTTGGATGTCCTTCTTTTGCTTCAACATTAACTAATGCTAGAACTAAATTAGATCTCAGGGCTAGAAAATGCATTTTCTTAGTATAGAAACATGGGACAAAAGGGTACATTCTTTTTTATTTGCATAATCATGATACTTTTATTTCTCGAAATGTTATTTTCTATGAGTCAAATTTTTCTTACAATGTGAATCTACCCACTGCTTGCAATAATGACTTGATCAATCACCATGATCAATTATTTCTTTTTGATGTTTCTGTTACTAATCATGCTCCTCATGCTAATATGCATGTTAATGATTCTCTTATAAATGATAACCATGGTTATAGTTTCTCTTATATAGGGAGTAGTACTTCCCATGATATTAGAACTCTTAGAAAGTCTAATATATTAAGGAAACCTTCTAACTATTTGAATGACTATCAATGTTATGCTACTATACAAAAAAATTATGATATTTTGTATCCTCTTTCTGTTGTGCTTTCTTACTCAAATATATCTTCAAATCATTTTAAATACATAAAGACTATTACTAGTAACTTTGAACCATACATTTACAAACAAGTTGTCCAATATAATGTTTGGGTCAAGGCTATGGATGATGAACTACAGGCCCTAGAACAAAATAATATGTGGATCATCACCACTTTACCCCATGGTAAGAAGCCCATCAGATGCAAGTGGGTCTACAAGATCAAACACAATTCGGATGGTTCAATAGAAATGTATAAAGCGCGATTAGTTGCAAAAGCATTTATGATCGTAGCATTTGGACATATGTTTCTAGCTTTTTACTTTGGCATTTTAAAAAGCTCTTTATAGCTTAGAATTATTTTTTAGTTTGTTTCTAAACTTTGGGTCAAAATCGAATTATAATTTTATTATTTGTATTTTGACCCTTGCTCGCTCTGTAGGCCATAACTTGAGCTCTGGATATCGGACTGACGCATGAAAGCAGGCGTTGGAAAGCTAAAAATCAGAGCTACAACTTTTGTGTTGAAATAAAGGCCTAATGCGGAACTTTACTAGGCCTAAATTGTAGATTTCGTAATCTGGACTTTTGTAATAATTTTAAGTAAAAGGGACACTTGTTTTAAAAGTCCAAAATCAAGTACTATATATTGAGAGTTTCTTTTCTTTCTTAGATATATTGTATTTTTGGATTTAGATTCAAAAAACATATCAATACTTCTTATTATAATTTTATGGAAGGCTAATTTCATAAGATTAATCCACGAGTTCAGAGTTTCATCAACACCTTGAGATACATGTTACACTGTCAATTTCGCTTCATGATCATATTTTGTTTATTTGATTATATTGATATTCTGATTGCTTAAATTGAATTTCAATAGGATCAATTAAATTCATTTGACATAATTTCGTTTCCGTTTCTAATTTAATTGAATTATAATTTTGCGACGCTTGATCGTTAGTTGTAATATATCTATGATTGTGATGCTTAATCCAGTCAAAGAAACTGAATTCACATAGGGTTGATTACGCTTGTTTGATCATTTCTATAGTCAAATAGGAATAGAATCATGAATTAGAAGTTAATCTCAATGATAGAATCTACGATAGGTTTGATTACGCTTGTTTGATCATTTCTATAGTCAAACAAAAAATATAAATAAAATAAAAAAAAAACCCTTTCTACTTTCAACTTTCAATTTGGTTAATATTATTATATCAGAAGTCCTTGTGAAATGACTTGAGTTATTACATCTATCTACATTTTATCAATTGTATTTGACCCGTGTGCGACATCTGATTAATTTACTCAAATTGAAGGTATTGATTTCTTTGATACTTTTTCTCCAATTGCAAAATTAACTACAATAAGATTACTCCTTGCTATCGCTTCTTCTCAAAATTGGTTGTTGCCTCAACTGGACGTACACAATGCCTTTTTACATGGCGAGTTAGACGGGGATGTTTATATGGAATTACCTCTGGACATTTCATCTAACAAACCAAACCAAGTTCGCAAATTTTTGAAATCTCTCTATGGATTAAAGCAATCTAGTAGACAACGGTTTGCAAAATAATCGTTTGTATTAATTTAAAAAGGATATATGCAATCCACTTCTGATCATTCTTTATTCACCAAGAGATTGCATAAATCCTTCAATAAATTTTTATTTACGTTGATGATATAATTATTGTAGGAAATGACTCTCGCGAGAGCACTTTCATCAAGGAATTTCTCCACATTTCATTTAGAATTAAGGATTTATGAGACTTAAAGTACTTTCTCAGACTTGAAGTGGCCAGATCTAAACAAGGAATCCATATATTTCAAAGAAAATAGACTCTAGATTTAATATTTGACACCGGTTTGCTTGCAGCCAAACCTACCAACACTCCAATGATGAAAGACACTAAACTCAGCAATGCCAGTGGTACCCTTATGTGTGACACCCTAATCGCCAAAATAATATATAATAATTTATAGTAGATTTTGTTTTGTGGTACATTAGCAGCGGATAAAGAAGATATATTTTGAAGGAAATAAAAACTTTTATAATTAATTTAGTATATCAAATTTAACGAAATTTAAAAGAAACACTTTATACTTTTTCCTCTTATAAAAAAGTACAATCTCCATAAACTTGATTTAACTAGAATTTCTTAATTTAATTCAAAAAACTTACTAGTACTTATAAGATTTTCATATAAAAAGCCAGTTCTAATAAAAAAAACAACTAAAAGTAAAATACAATTTACAATTCTTATTCCCGGTATCACCAATCAGAGCGGGGTTTCTCTCAAACTTGAACTTTAAGACTCATTAACCTGTAATAAATGTGATTTCCCAAACGCGTGGGCCAAGCCAGTCAAATACAAACAACTAAGAAGGTGATTTTTGAAATCATGTTAATAGTATAATATAAGTAAGAAGAACATGTAATCAATCATAAATAAAACGTATTATTACACAAACATTCTTCAACGAAAAATATCACATTATAAGGTCAAAACCACTCGAGGAAAATCAATACATTTCACTATAATATCAAATCATCTAAGAGGAATTATTATCGCACACGATACCTATTAATCACAAGAAAATGCAATGATATGCCTAAGCTTATACTGTACTTCACAATGTGGTACCATTCTAACTCTGAAGTACTTGGTTAGGAGGCCTGATACTATACCATCACCCGAGTGGAGGGACAATTCAAATTGATTATGTCCTTATAGATCCCCTCAACTCAACATGAGACATATATGCGATAATCGAGGTAAACATGTATAGTGTGGTAGCTCTCAATATTTGAAGTGCTACCTCCAAGTCACCTAAGAATTCCCTACCAGAATACCTCCAAGGTCTATTAATCTTGCCTTAAGGTTCAACAGTAGACCGTCGTGATCAGGCTCAATTCAGTTGTACTTCTCTGAAATCACTAGGCTTTTCAGGCCCTATCTATATGATGATAAAATAATCTCCACTTCACAAATTCTTCAATATTTATTTTCTTCCTTCGTTGGCCTATGATACTCCATTAAGACCATCATCTCAAACACAAATTAGAATCACCACTATTTCATCAACTATGGGATTAATTCAATAATCTCATCACAAATTTATAACATCACAATTATTGATCACAAATCATCACCATCACATAAAATCATCACATTGCATCAATTTTTTTATTTTCATATCACATAAAATCATCTAATCAAACATATACATAAAATTCATTCAACACTCAATATCACAATAATATCAAATGCCACATATTTATATAAATTAAATCAATCAAAACCTTACAAATATTTCTATTATATATTTTAATCTCACAATTTCTATATTTGCACATTAATTAATTTATCTCTCATAGGGCTATTGTCATACGTATAACGAGCCTCGGATGAATCGTTGAAAAATACGATTTTTCCGTTCATCTCATAATATATTATACTCATGAATTCAAACGTTTTCTCACTCCTTATCTTATTTCGACGCTTTCTAAAAACTATAAGTCGATGAAAATTTTCAACAACAACTGCAGATCAATAGCATACAACGAACGATTTCACAATGTGACACCCTAAACCCCAAGAAAAAAATTTTAATTTTTTTTTTAAAACGGTGAAATTCTTCAAACAAAGAAATATACAAACTTTCGAATATATATATTTTTTTGGGTAAAGAGTATCACGTAATCGTGAACATATCACAGCACTCCAAAATTTTCATCAAACTTAATGGCATCGAAATCATAATATCAGACAACAAAATCCTTTTTGAAGTACACATACATAAGTTTAATGATAAATGTAAATATGGTCCCAATCCGATGTCACTATTAGAGCGAGAATCTCCAAATATAAAATACGTTCAAAATAACGTTAACAAAAGATAGATGGTAAAAGTCTTCAAGATAAGACGGCTTCCTACACTTCAAGAGTATTAGTCTTCACCTGCAGCTTGCAGCTCGTCTACGTCCATCGCAAACGCCAAACACAAACAACGAAGGGTGAGTTTTCGAAATTATGTCACAGTATAAAATACACGGGGAGAACACGCAAGAAATTGAATTATCACAATCTCATAAGCATTCAAGTGTATAATATCGACGGTTCATCAAATTCAATCACAATAAGACAGTCGCAAGGATGAAATGTTATGCATGTCCTATACTCTATACTTTGTCATTTGATATCATTCTACTCGGAAGTACTTGGTTAGGAGGCTTGATACTATGCCACTACAAGAGTGGACGAACAATTCATGAATGGCCAAGTTCTCATAGATCCCATCAACTCAACCCGAGATACATATACGCGACGGTCAGGGTACTCTTGTGTTGCACGGTAGCTCCCGGCCTTAGGGAATAACCCACTAATCCACTTAGGAATTCCTCACTAGATGTACCCCCAAGGTCTATCAGTCTTACCTTACAGTTCGACTGTAGCTCTCCACAATCAGACTCATTCAGTTGTACTTCCCCGAATCACTAGGTCTGTCAAACCCTCCCTATATGATGACAAAACAATCCTAACTTCAAAATCTACAACACATATATCAGACTTACTCGATCATCACAACTCAATAAGTTTTAGTTTGACTTCACAATATTCATCATTATATATTGTTATATCGGCCAATCACATAAAATCCCAATATTTGATTTACACTACTCACAATACACAGTCCAGTCTCATCAATCACATAATAAGGAATCAATTAGGTGCACTTTCAAGTAATATCAGAATTTCAATCAAGCAGACAAGAACACTCAAATACGTATCATTCATACAATAACAATTAGTATAGGTTTCATAAAATCAAATAACACGCAATCTTAATATAAATTAATTCATAGCAATTCTATAGGTTTCTAAATTATATTTTAGTCCTCACTATTACCATTCATATTAATTAATTATTATTACTCAATAGGGCTCAACCGTAAGTAGTAAGCCCTGAATGAACATCTGTGAATTTCAGTATTTTCGTCCATCTCACGTTGTTTTATACTCATAAAACCGAACATCATCTCACCCCTTACTCGACTGAAGATTTCGTCCAATTAATCTGATATGCTAACGGATCCTCTTTTTGTCGGTCGTCGTCTCTAATAATCCGCGAGAAAGTTATAGCCACACAACCACCAGATACATATAATTACGTACTATAAATAAATGAATAAATAAATAAATAATTAAATGAGTAAATAAATAAATAAGTAATCTAAATAAATTATCTAAATAAATAAATAAATTATCTAAATAAATAAATTATCTACTATTTGTACTACAACCTATTAATGTGGTTAAAACATACATATTACTATAATCAGATTTTGTTTAAAATTAAATAGAATAAAGGAACTTAATATATCATGTATACATGTATAACTAAATAGGATTAAAAAGGGACTCAATATAGTGTGTTTAATTGTATAACTAAACAAGATAAAAGGAACTAATTAGACGTGTTCATATATATGTACTTAAACAGGATAAAAGGAACTAAGTAAACATGTTTATATATATACACATAGTTTTGATTTTCAAATAGGCATCTCTCTCTCTCTATATATATATATCATGAATGCGTGTACTAATATTTATTTAGTTACAGATTATTACTTCCCACATTCAATATTATATTATAATTAAAATGAACTAAACACTTTAGATGTGAAACTAAATTAGACTCTATGATGTAAAATAAAATTTAAGTTGTAGTGAGTTTCATGATATATAATTAGGATACATATTTTCTATCTTGAGGAGAGGGTATATACTAAGCATTGCGAGAGAATAATATATGTTGTTTTATTTTGCCCTTACTGACCATTATTCACACGGTGGTTATCAGAAATTGTGGTTTCGTTAATCAACACTAATTGATTACTTATCAGACATTTAAATTTAATTATTTATTTAAACTCAATATGATATGCTAAAAAAAAGGTATGTTAATAATAATATTGTATGTAGTATTAAGAAATACTAATAACAGGAACTATGAAATAACAGAAACAAACATATCAAAAATAAATAAATAAATTAAATTAAATAAAATGATATGTGCAAGTTCTTTGCTTTTGAAATCTGCAAGACTCATTTATTTGGACCATATTATGCTATAATACCTTTGCAAACCAAGTTTACTGATTAAGTGGAAAATACTATTTTTATTAACAAAATGTATTGTATAAATAATTGATATTCAAACAGAATATAATTAATAAATAAGATATAGTTAATATTATATTTTAACCATGAATCTGGATCATCAAATAAAATAAGGAAAAATGATGATAATTAAATAATCAAAAGAAAACTCAACTAATAGTGACACAAATGGTAGATTTTGACAATAAGTTAAGAATAATGAGATACTAACTAGACTAAATGAAAGATCCTATAAAAGGTAATATATGATTGATTCTTTAAAATGTAATTATGTGATTGTGTCTGATTTGTTACTATATAGAGAGGGATTGGAATTAAAATGCATCAAAAAATGATTGGCGGGTGGGGGGGTCTACGATGAAGTACTCAAGCATGATCCAGGGAGATACATGCTAATTATGGAAAGAAACCGGATTCCTTGTTTGAATGGATGCGGCGAGGTTTTAGAGGCAGATCAGATTTTGCCAGCTACATATGCCTCATGTGTGTGTATATATATATATATATATATATATATATAAGCTACTAGGTTAGCAAATAAGCCTATCAGGCTAGCTAAATGCCTCGCTAAGTTAGTCTAAATAGGAAATAAGAAAGGTACTAGGTTAACTATCATTATTAATATTTTATTTGGTTTTAAGGAAAACTAAACAAAAATATTTTTATTACTAATA
>NC_021161.2:5284669-5285953 GCF_000331145.2 Cicer arietinum
AACAAAATATTAGGCTTAACATAATAACAATCAATTCACGAATCTATACTTATATATAATATAGAAAATTATCGCAACAAAATACGTATAAGAATGTATTATTAATTTATAATAACAACAAATTTAAAGTGTTACAATATTACTCATTTAGTCCTATAAAACTAGTAAATCATATAAAACATCCATATAACGAAAATTATTTACAAAATTTATCAACATATATTATAAAATAATTTTTAGACCAATTTATTTATTTAAAATCCTATTTCACTAATGAAATTTATTTTAAAATTTGGGATGTTACATTATACGAGATTCATCCATCTATCGACGACTAATCGACAAGCTCATTTACCTAACAAACATAAGGCTAGATATCAGTTTTTTTGTACAACAACTCAATCAACATATGAATTCTCCTTCAAATACTCACTTTGAGGCAGCTATAAGAGAATTGAAATATCTCAAATCTTTTTCGACATTGGGTATTTTTCTGTCTGCAAATTCTGCCCTCCAACATAAGGCCTTTTCTGACTCTAACTTGGCAGTTTGCCCTGATACATGCAAATCAGTAAGCAGGTTTTGCATATTTCTTAAGGACTCTCTAATCTCATGGAAATCAAAGAAGCAAGCCACAATTTCTCGCAGTTCCTAAGAAGTTGAGTACAGAGCCATGACGACTACAATATGTGAAATACAATGGATGACTTACTATATTGTGAAATACATTTCCTGCTCTACTATGTTGTGATAGTCAATCAACAAGGCATATAACGGCTAACTTCTCATTTCATGAACAGACCAAGCACATCGAACTTGATTGTCACTTGGTTCGTGAAAAACTTCAACAAAAATTGTTCCATCTTCTTCCTATCAAATCATTTTAATAGATGGTCGACATTTTTACTAAAGCATTTGATCCAAGTCCAATTCATTCTTTTATTTCCAAGTTAGCCTTAATTGACATATGTGCTCCATCTTGTGTGAGGGTATTAGATAATACTTAACCCCTTAATGTGAGTTAGTCTTTAAACAAAATGTTATTAGGTTGTTAAGATTTATTAGGATTGAATTACTTTTATGTTTTCACAATTAATTAGATGGGTCTACCTACACCATCGATAGAAGTTAGATTCTATTTTTGTAAATAATTTAATTTTCAATAATAATAATTCTGATGTTATTCATTAATTTTTTCTTTTACTCTAAAGAGGCTCCATATGCTTCACACACTCACTTGTATGATATTATCATGTCACTAGTTAGAGTTGTCCAGCTTTTGTA
>NC_021161.2:5286453-5287589 GCF_000331145.2 Cicer arietinum
ATAATGTTTGGGTCAAGGCTATGGATGATGAACTACAGGCCCTAGAACAAAATAATATGTGGACCATCACCACTTTACCCCATGGTAAGAAGCCCATCAGATGCAAGTGGGTCTACAAGATCAAACACAATTCGGATGGTTCAATAGAAATGTATAAAGCGCGATTAGTTGCAAAACAATTTATGATCGTAACATTTGGACATATGTTTCTAGCTTTTTACTTTGGTATTTTAAAAGCTCTTTATAGCTTATAATTATTTTTTAGTTTGTTTCTAAACTTTGGGTCAAAATCGAATTATAATTTTATTATTTGTATTTTGACCCCTGCTCGATCTGTAGGCCATAACTTGAGCTCTGGATATCGGACTAACGCATGAGAGCAGGCGTTGGAAAGCTAAAAATCAGAGCTACAACTTTTGTGTTGGAATAAAGGCCTAATGCGGAACTTTACTAGGCCTAAATTGTAGATTTCGTAATCTGAACTTTTGTAATAATTTTAAGTAACAGGGACACTTGTTTTAAAAGCCCAAAATCAAGTACTATATATTGAGAGTTTCTTTTCTTTCTTAGATATATTGTATTTTTGGATTTAGATTCAAAAAACATATCAATACTTCTTATTATAATTTTATGGAAGGCTAATTTCATAAGATTAATCCACGAGTTCAAAGTTTCATCAACACCTTGAGATACATGTTACACTGTCAATTTCGCTTCATGATCATATTTTGTTTATTTGATTATATTGATATTCTGATTGCTTAAATTGAATTTCAATAGGATCAATTAAATTCATTTGACATAATTTGGTTTCCGTTTCTAATTTAATTGAATTATAATTTTGTGACGCTTGATCGTTAGTTGTAATATATCTATGATTGTGATGCTTAATCCAGTCAAAGAAACTGAATTCACATAGGGTTGATTACGCTTGTTTGATCATTTCTATAGTCAAATAGGAATAGAATCATGAATTAGAAGTTAATCTCAATGATAGAATCTACGATAGGTTTGATTACGCTTGTTTGATCATTTCTATAGTCAAATAGGAATAGAATCATGAATTAGAAGTTAATCTCAATGATAGAATCTACGATAGGTTTGATTACGCTTGTTTGATCATTTCTATAGTCAAA
>NC_021161.2:5290882-5292254 GCF_000331145.2 Cicer arietinum
GCGACGGTCAGGGTACTCTTGTGTTGCACGGTAGCTCCCGGCCTTAGGGAATAACCCACTAATCCACTTAGGAATTCCTCACTAGATGTACCCCCAAGGTCTATCAGTCTTACCTTACAGTTCGATTGTAGCTCTCCACAATCAGACTCATTCAGTTGTACTTCCCCGAATCACTAGGTTTGTCAAACCCTCCCTATATGATGATAAAACAATCCTAACTTCAAAATCTACAACACATATATCAGACTTACTCGATCATCACAACTCAATAAGTTTTAGTTTGACTTCACAATATTCATCATTATATATAGTTATATCGGTCAATCACATAAAATCCCAATATTTGATTTACACTACTCACAATACACACTCTAGTCTCATCAATCACATAATAAGGAATCAATTAGGTGCACTTTCAAGTAATATCAGAATTTCAATCAAGAAGACAAGAACACTCAAATACGTATCATTCATACAATAACAATTAGTATAGGTTTCATAAAATCAAATAACACGCAATCTTAATATAAATTAATTCATAGCAATTCTATAGGTTTCTAAATTATATTTTAGTCCTCACTATTACCATTCATATTAATTAATTATTATTACTCAATAGGGCTCAACCGTACGTAGTAAGCCCCGAATGAACATCTGGAAATTTCAGTATTTCCGTCCATCTCACGTTGTTTTATACTCATAAAATCGAACATCATCTCACCCCTTACTCGACTGAAGATTCCGTCCAATTAATCTGATATGCTAACGGATCTTCTTTTTGTCGGTCGTCGTCTCTAATAATCCGCGCGAAAGTTATAGCCACACAACCACCAGATACATATAATTACGTACTATAAATAAATGAATAAATAAATAAATAAATAACTTATCTAAATAAATAAATAATTAAATGAGTAAATAAATAAGTAAATAAATAAATAAATAATCTAAATAAATAAATTATCTACTATTTGTACTACAACCTATTAATGTGGTTAAAACATACATATTACTATAATCAGATTTTGTTTAAAATTAAATAGAATAAGGGAACTTACTATATCATGTATACATGTATAACTAAATAGGATTAAAAAGGGACTCAATATAGTGTGTTTAATTGTATAACTAAACAAGATAAAAGGAACTAATTAGACGTGTTCATATATATGTACTTAAACAGGATAAAAGGAACTAAGTAAACATGTTTATATATATACACATAGTTTTGATTTTCAAATAGGCATCTCTCTCTCTCTCTCTATATATATATATATATATATATATCATGAATGTGTGTACTAATATTTATTTAGTTTCAGATTATTACTTCCCACATTCAATATTATATTATAATTAAAATGAACTAAAC
>NC_021161.2:5292728-5315712 GCF_000331145.2 Cicer arietinum
TGTATAAATAATTGATATTCAAACAGAATATAATTAATAAATAAGATATAGTTAATATTATATTTTAACCATGAATCTAGATTATCAAATAAAATAAGGAAAAATGATGATAATTAAATAATCAAAAGAAAACTCAACTAATAGTGACACAAATGGTAGGTTTTGACAATAAGTTAAGAATAATGAGATACTAACTAGACTAAATGAAAGATCCTGTAAAAGGTAATATATGATTGATTCTTTAAAATGTAATTATGTGATTGAGGCTGATTTGTTACTATTAATTGTGGCTGATTTGTTACTATATAGGGAGGGATTGGAATTAAAATGCATCAAAAAATGATTGGCGGGTACGATGATGTACTCAAGCATGATCCAGGGAGATACATGCTAATTATGGAAAGAAACCGGATTCCTTGTTTGAATGGATGCGGCGAGGTTTTAGAGGCAGATCAGATTTTGCCAGCTACATATGCCTCATGTGTGTGTATATATATATATATATATATATATATATAAGCTACTAGGTTAGCAAATAAGCCTATCAGGCTAGCTAAATGCCTCGCTAAGTTAGTCTAAATAGGAAATAAGAAAGGTACTAGGTTAACTATCATTATTAATATTTTATTTGGTTTTAAGGAAAACTAAACAAAAATATTTTTATTACTAATAATTTAGATAAATTTTAAGGGAGCACTAAAAATTATCAATTATATCAAACACACTTATAACAATAATAATAATAATAATAATAATAATAATAATAATAAATTATTATCATTATTATATTACTAAAATATAATAAGAAATTGGATGTTACACACAAACTCGCCGAGACACGACAGATAAATTATCTGGACTATATGAATAAATATTAAATAATTTTAGAATCAAAATGGAGTCAACACAAAAAGCAAAAAAACTACATAAAAAGTCTCAGCGACTCGTGAGAGCACCAGAGGGGTGCAACGTCAACTTCACCAAAAAAAATGCAAATGAATAGTACTTTTTGAAGGTTTTGACGAGAGTAATATGAAAATGATGTCTATTTTTCGAAAAAGATGAATGTGATTTCCAAAAAAACCCAAAAATAGTCCGCCCAAGGGACGAAAAATGGTTGTTTACTGATAAACGGAGCTACCATCGGCCAAGGGGAGGCAATAAATAAGTTCAAAGGTAGATTTTGTGTGAGAAGCCAAGGTTTCGTGCGTTTCCATGGCAAATTGAGAGAGAATTTGAGATAGATCACTTGCAACAACCATGGTGGTTTTCTGATATATAAAAGATAATTAAATTGAGGTGACAAATCTCTTAGTTAGAATCGCATATTTAAAAAACTTGATTACAGTGAATAGTGTGTATAAGCCAAGTTTGAAAATAAATTTCTATGTTACCAGGTGGAAAAGAAGTAGAGTTTGGAGAGGGAAAGCATGTGTTACGGCGTTGGTAAAGAAGAAAAGGATGAGGATTGGGTTATTAGAGTGATTACTAGCTAGGCTGCATGATATTAATAATATGTATATCATAAATTTGTTTGCATATTAGTTAGGACTAGGCATAGCCGTATCTCATCAGTCATCATTATTATATTTTATTTATATAAATCAATTTATTTAATATATATATATATATATATATATATATATTATATAAAACTAGTAAATCATATAAAACATCCATATAACGAAAATTATTTACAAAATTTATCAACATATATTATAAAATAATTTTTAGACCAATTTATTTATTTAAAATCCTATTTCACTAATGAAATTTATTTTAAAATTTGGGATGTTACATTATACGAGATTCATCCATCTATCGACGACTAATCGACAAGCTCATTTACCTAACAAACATAAGGCTAGATATCAGTTTTTTTGTACAACAACTCAATCAACATATGAATTCTCCTTCAAATACTCACTTTGAGGCAGCTATAAGAGAATTGAAATATCTCAAATCTTTTTCGACATTGGGTATTTTTCTGTCTGCAAATTCTGCCCTCCAACGTAAGGCCTTTTCTGACTCTAACTTGGCAGTTTGCCCTGATACATGCAAATCAGTAAGCAGGTTTTGCATATTTCTTAAGGACTCTCTAATCTCATGGAAATCAAAGAAGCAAGCCACAATTTCTCGCAGTTCCTAAGAAGTTGAGTACAGAGCCATGACCACTACAATATGTGAAATACAATGGATGACTTATTATATTGTGAAATACATTTCCTGCTCTACTATGTTGTGATAGTCAATCAACAAGGCATATAACGGCTAACTCCTCATTTCATGAACAGACCAAGCACATCGAACTTGATTGTCACTTGGTTCGTGAAAAACTTCAACAAAAATTGTTCCATCTTCTTCCTACCAAATCATTTTAATAGATGGTCGACATTTTTACTAAAGCATTTGATCCAAGTCCAATTCATTCTTTTATTTCCAAGTTAGCCTTAATTGACATATGTGCTCCATCTTGTGTGAGGATATTAGATAATACTTAGCCCCTTAATGTGAGTTAGTCTTTAAACAAAATGTTATTAGGTTGTTAAGATTTATTAGGACTGAATTACTTTTATGTTTTCACAATTAATTAGATGGGTTTACCTACACCATCGATAAAAGTTAGATTCTATTTTTGTAAATAATTTAATTTTCAATAATAATAATTCTGATGTTATTCATTAATTTTTTCTTTTACTCTAAAGAGGCTCCATGTGCTTCACACACTCACTTGTATGATATTATCATGTCACTAGTTAGAGTTGTCCAGCTTTTGTAAGTACATCCCAACATTGTGGGATTGTCACGTGTCACCTAGGATGTTCACAAACCTATGGTGGTCTCATCAACCAATTCATAACTACAATTCATCTACATAATTCTCATATGAAATCACTACAAGAAATACATTCACATGTGGCCAACTTAAAAATATTTTTGGCTGAAAAAAAAAAACTAAAAAATTATTGATAAAAAAATTCTTACATATACTAAAATTCAAAATTTACCATCATCAAATTCTTTACTTTCCAGGTTTTTGACAGAGAAACCCGCTACAAATTCTAATTAGAATAGTTGCATTTTGTGGTCATTTAGTTCATTGCAAATGTCTTTTTTTTTTCATTTGTTGGGACTTTTAGCACTCACAAATACGTATATTTCTTGTAGTAAATATGATGCACATTTTAACCAAATAACATGCAAACAATCCACCGTTACTCCTCAAGACAATTTGAGTACCATCTTCGCCTCTCACAGGCTAAGTATGTCACAAACAAGAGATTACTCATGTGACAACCTAAACTCAAATTGAAATAAAAAGTAAAATACACTAGTTTTGAAAGAGATTCACAGCAGTTCTAAAATAGAGTATAAAAAAATTCCTTTTAAAATGCAAGACTTAAGATGTCACACTAACACTTACACACGACGTTTGCATAAAAATTCTTAATTAAAAATCATTTAACTTGAATATAGCTGAGGTTTATTAAACAAAAATGTCTCACATTAAATCATGCTCAAAACTTAGAGACAATTATTTTTTATCCCCAAATAAAAAATCGAATATAACGCTACTGATCGATAAAGTTTACAAAACAAAAATTAGTTCATAACTCAACAAAACACAACAAATTACTCACCCCCAGTATCACTTATTAGAACATGGATCACCAATCGATAACCTGAAATAACTGCACTCTCGCAAGCGCCAAATACAAGCAACGATGGATGAACTTCGAAAACATGTAATAGTATAAAATAATTGAGAAGAACACGTAAAACAATAGTTAAACACTGTATCATATCAAATCACAATTAACAATAATAATCAAGGTAAAACATTCAAATATTCGACAACGTCAAGTAAGTCAACACACAAATCAAGTAATGTTATACATGCTCTTATACTCACAAATCAAGTAATGTTATACATGCTCTTATACTATAGACTCCTCTTCTTTCTTTGGTACCATTCTAACTCTGAAGTATTTAGTTAGAAGGGTTGAAACTATGCCACCACGCAGGTGGACAAACAATTCAAATTGGATTTGTTCTCATAGATCCCTTAACTCAACCTGAGATACATATACACGATATCGAGGTAAACGTGTGTTGCATGGTAGCTCTCGACATTTGAAGTGCTACCTCCAAGTCACCTAGAAATTCCTCACTCGAATACCTTCAAGGTCTAACAATCATGCCTTAAGGCTCAACAGTAGACCACCATGATCGGCCTCATTCAGTTGTACTTCCCCAAAATCATTAGGCTTGTCAGACCCTACCTATATGATGACAAAATCATCTTCACTTCAAAAATTATCAACATCTATTTTCTCCCTTCGTAGGCCTAGGCTACTCACTCCATTCAGAGAACCATCATTGGTACAGGTCGAATTCATCACTCTTCAATTAAACACAATATGCATTTCATAATATTCATCAAGGTGTAACATCATAAGTCAACAAGTACACGTCATCATTGCATAATACACAAGCTCCAACAATACATGATTCTCACACACAAATAATAATATTAGATTATTCACATACACCACGTCAAGTGCAATACAATTAATTATAATTTATCATATTTTATATCATATAATAATATCAATAACAATATCAAGGGCGAATATAAACAAAACACAAAATACGTCAAATACACAATTCTACAATAATTCAACTACCACGCGATCTTCAAAATCAAATCAAACAACACCCTATGAAAGTTTCTAACTCATATGTTAACCTCACCAAATTCAAGTTTTGTCATTAGTTAATTACTACTCAAAAGGATTCAGCCGTACGTAATGAGCCTTAAATGAATTATAGGAAATACGATTTTTTCGTTCATCTCACTTAATTTACACTCATGAATTCGAACTCACTCTCACCTCATACTTCAATTTGACGCTTTCATACGATATAAGAATCAGAACAAATTTCAGCAACCATGATGTGACACCCTAAACCCCAAAATAATATATATAATAAATTATATCATATTCCTATAAAATTTGCAGCGGATAAATAAAAATCTATTTCCAAGAAAATAAAAACTTTTATTTTTTTAATTATGATGTCACGTTTCTCAAAAATAAAAAGTACACTTTAAACTTATTTTTTCTATTAAAATAGTGCAATCTCGCTAAGCTTGATTTAATTATAATTACTTGATTTAATTTTTAAAACTTACTAGTACTTCTAAAATTTTCATACAAAAATTAGTTTCAAATTAAATAAGTAAAATAAAAATTAAAACCCTTATTCCTGGTATCACCTATCAGAGCGGGGTTCCTCCCAAACTTGAACTTCAAGACTCATAAACCTGTAATAATTGCGATTTCGCAAACGTAAGGCCAAGTTAGTCAAACACAAACAACGAATGAGGTGAGTTTCGAAATCATGATGATAGTATAATACAAGTAAGAAGAACACGCGAACAATCATAATAGAACCGTATCATTACAAAAACATTGCTCAAGAAAATTATCAATTAGAAAGTCAAAATCACTCAAGGAAAATCAATACCTTTCATTATTACATCAAATAATCTAAGAGAAATCATAATCACATGTGATACACATTAATCACAACCAACATTCACAAGAAAATCCAATGATATTTGTGACACCCTAGACCCCAAAATAATATATATATTAATTTATATTATATTTCTATAAAATTTGCAATAGAATAAACCTGTAATAATTGCGATTTCGCAAACGTAAGGCCAAGTTAGTCAAACACAAACAACGAATGAGGTGAGTTTCGAAATCATGATGATAGTATAATACAAGTAAGAAGAACACGCGAACAATCATAATAGAACCGTATCATTACAAAAACATTGCTCAAGAAAATTATCAATTAGAAAGTCAAAATCACTCAAGGAAAATCAATACCTTTCATTATTACATCAAATAATCTAAGAGAAATCATAATCACATGTGATACACATTAATCACAACCAACATTCACAAGAAAATCCAATGATATTTGTGACACCCTAGACCCCAAAATAATATATATATTAATTTATATTATATTTCTATAAAATTTGCAATAGATAAATAAAAATATGTTTCCAAGAAAATAAAAACTTAATTTTTCACTTAGGATATCACATTTCTCAAAAATCAATAGGAAAACTTTAAACTTATTTTCTCCGTTAAAATAGCGTAATCTCAATAAGCTTGATTTAAGTATTATTACTTGATTTAATTTAAAAACTTGCTAGTACTTCTAATATTTTCATACAAAAATTCGTTTCAAATTAAATAAGTATAATACAATTTAAGCCCTTATCCCCGGTATCACCTATGAGAGCGTAGTTCCTAAAAAACTTGAACTTCAAGATTCTTTAACCTGTAATACTGCGATTTCATAAACGCATGGTCAAGCCAGTCATACACAAACAAGAAGGAGGTGAGTTTTAAAATCATGATGACAGTATAATACAAGTAAGAAGAACATGCAAACAATCATAATAGAACCGTATCATAACACAAACATTCTATCAAGAAAATATCACATTAAAAAGTCAAAAGCACTCTAAGAAAAGTCAATAAATTTCACTATAACAACAAATTGTCTAAGAGAAATTATCATCACACACGATACATATTAATCACAAGAAATTGCAATGCTATGCATGAGCTTAGACTCTACTTCACAATGTGGTACCATTCTAACTCTGAAGTACTTGGTTAGGAGGCTTTATATTATGCCACCATCTCGGTGGGAGGACAATTCAAATTGGCCCTGTCCCCATAGATCCCCTCAACTCAGCCTGAGACACATATACGTGACAGTCGAGGTAAACGTGTGTTGCGTGGTAGTTCCCGACATTGGGAGTGCTACCTCCAAGGTCTAACAATCTTGCCTTAAGGCTCGACAGCAGACCGCCACGATCAGGTTCATTTAGTTGTACTTCCTCGGAATCACTAGGCTTGTCAGACCCTACCTATATGATGACAAAATAATCTCCACTTCACATATTCACAATATTTATTTTCTCCCCTCGTTGGTATATGATACTCCATTAAAACTGTCATCTCAAACACAAATTGAAATCATCATTATTTCATCAACTATGGGGTTAATTCAATATTCTCATCACAATATCATTATCATTAATCATATCTCATCACATAAACTCATCACAATTTTATAGAATCACTATCATCAATCAAACATCATCATTATCATCACATAAACTTATCACAGATTTATATCATAAATCACACATCATCATCAAATAAACATACATTATACATTGCATTCACACAAACTCATTTAATCAAACATATGCACTAAATTCATTTGAAATCAAATATCACAATAATGTTAAATATCACACATTTAACGAAATTAAATCAATCAACACCTTATAAATATTTCTATTTCACATTTTAATCTCACAATTTTCTTATTTGCAGATTAATTAATTTATCACTCAAAGGGCTACTGCCGTACGTAGCGAACCCCTGATGAATCATTGGGAAATACAGTTTTCCCGTTCATCTCACAATATATTATACTCATGAATCCAAACGCTCTCTCACCCCTTACTTTATTTCGACGCTTTCACACACGAATACGATTCCCCGAGCAAACAGCCTTTGTTCATTGACTTTTTGTCTATCAATCGATCTAACTTGACAGTTTATGGGTAAACGTTAAAAATAGTTTATGAGAAGATACTCTAAAAACTAAATTCGAAATTCGGTCAAGGAAGATTACCATAAATCAGAAAACCAATCAGTGGATAATATAGTCACTTTTCGCATGGTCGTTTTGACGTTGATTTCACTCAAATCGAAATTATGGTGAAGAAGAACGACTCAAGCTAATGAATTTTATAAACGGAGAAGTCGGGTATTTTGGAGAGGAATTTGGATGGTTAAAAATATGAGGAAATATGTTTATTTGACTACCTAAATGAATAAAACGACGTATTGAAATTTGGACGACAACGGAGAAACTTTTCCAGAACAATTATCAATCATCGGTGTCAAACTATAGGTTGTTGTTGTTGGGTTTCTTTTTGGTTTTACGGCCGCCGTCCAACTCCCTTCTCTTTTTTGTTTGTTTGTTTTATTTTATTAACAATTATGGTTCACACATGGGTCTCCTTTTAGGTTTTACTAGTCTTATTTTATTTTATTTTTTTAAAACACAATTTCATTAATAAAATATTATTAATATTTCAAAATTAATAATTGAAACTTTCACATTCAAAATAATATTTACAATTATATTTATTTCTCAAAATACTCACATTATAATAATACCAACATATTAAAAAATAGTCGAAATTATAAAATAAATAGATATAACATCAATATTTTATATTAATTACTAAATCATAATAAATATATATAAAATCACAATGTCATAACAAGTATATAAAAATAAACGAAATCAAACACAATATCAATTTTATCTCAAGATAATTATTAATAAAAAAAAAATAACTAAAAATAGAAAATAGTTATAAATAATTGAAATATAACTACGTGCATATTTAACATCAATCAAGCCCAAATAAAAGTATTACATTAATTGGGTACACGTATATACACGTAAAATCACATAAAATCTTTTTCTTTAAAATATATGTATTACACTAAAATACTATTATTTTTAAAAAATATATATCAAATAATAAAATATAATATTTATTATTTATATCGCTCATGTAATCTAATATTTATAAAACTAGCACATCATAAAAATCACCTATATAACAAAAATTTGTCAAAAAATTTATCATCATATATTCTAAAATAATTTTAATATTAAATTAATTATTTAAAATCATACTTAACTAATAAAATAGTTTATTATAAAATTTGGGGTGTAACAATATGCATGACCTTAGACTCTACTTGGTTAGGAGGCTTGATACTATGCCACCATCCCGGTGGACGGACAATTCAAATTGGTCATGTCTTCATAGATCCCCTCAACTCAACCTGAGACACATATACGTGATAGTCGAGGTAAACGTATGTTGTGTGGTAGCTCCCTACATTTAGAGTGCTACCTCCAAGTCACCTAGGAATTCCCCACCCGAATACCTCAAAGGTCTAACAATCTTGTCTTAAGGCTCAACAGTAGACTAACACGATCAAGCTCATTCAATTGTACTTCGCCGGAATTAATAGGCTTGTCAGGCCCTACCTATACGAGGACAAAATAATCTTCACTTCACAAATTCTTAATATTTATTTTCTTCCATCGTTGGCCTATGATACTTCATTAAGACCATCATTTCAAACACAAATTGGAATCACAATTATTTCACCAACTATGGAGTTACTTCAATATTCTCATCACAAATTCACAACATCACTATCATTAATCATATCTCATCACAATTTCATAGTATCACTATCATCAGTCATACATCATCATATAAACTTATCACAAATTTATACCATAATTATTATTAATTATACATCATCATAATCACATAAACTTATAAAAAATGTATCCGCCTTTTATTATCACATCACATAAACACGTCTAATCAAACATATAAATAAAATTTATTCGATATTCAGTATCACAATAAAATCAAATATCACACATTTAATAAAAATAAATCAAACATCACAATAATGTCAAATACCACATATTTAACAAAGTTAAATCAATCATCACCTTATAAATATTTCTATTTCACATTTTAATCTCACAATTCCCATATTTTTACACTATTCAATTTATCACTTAAAGGGCTACTGCCATATGTAGCGAGCCCCGAATGAAGTATTGAGAAATATGGTTTTCTCATTCATCTCACATTATATTATACTCATGAATTCAAATGTTCTTTCACCCCTTATATTATTGTGACGCTTTAACAAACCCATGAGTCAATAGGAGTTTTCAACAGCAACTGCATATCGACAATGTACAGCGAACGAATTGGAACAAATGGCGAGTTCACAAAATCGTCGAGATGCAACTGATAAATTATGTGGAGCATAAAAATGAATGTTAAATAATTAATAATAATTTTAGGAGAAAATGGAGTCAAAACGACGAGAAAAAACTGTAGAAAAAGTCTCACCGACTCGTCGAGGTGCAGGGAGGATCTGACGTGAACTTCACCGAAAAATGATAATGAGTAATGTTTCTTGAAGGTTTTGACGAGGGAAATCAAAATATGATATCCATTTTTCGGAAGGATGAATGTGGTTTCCAGAATATACCAAAAACAGTCTGCCCAAGAGACGAAAAATGGTTGTGTACAGTTAAATGGAGTCACGATCGACCAAGGCAAGGCCAGAAACGAGTGCATCGGTGGATTTTGTGTGAAGCCAACTATTCATGTATTTTCCATGGCGAAATGAGAGAGAATTTGAGATAGATCACATATGGCTACTATGGTGGTTTTCCGACGTATAAGAGAGAATTAAAATAAAGTAATAGGTCTTTTAGTTAGAATCACATCTACAAAAACTTGGTTACACTATGCAAGTCAAATTGGATAATAGGTTTCACGTGACTTGAAGAAAAAAGAATAAAATTTGGAGAGGGAAGGTATATATTGTGTGTTGCGCCGCTGGAAGAAAAGAAACAGACGAAGATTAGATTATTAGTATCTTAATAGCTGGGCCACGATATAATATGTATATCATACATTTGTATGTATACTAGGAATTCGCAAGGCATAGCCGCATCTCATCGGTCATCATTGTTATATTTTATTTATATAAACTAATTTATTTATTTATATTATAAATAATTTAGTTAATTTATAGATATATACCAAAGGTCTGGTTAACAATAATATTAAAATATTAAACTTAACATAATAACAATCTAAAATTAACATTTATGAATTTATACTTTTATATATAATATAAAAATTGGAGATAAGATTGAAAGAAACTTCAATGATGGTGGTGGACTACCACAATTTAATTTTAGTGGGCAATTTTTTCATCGTATAGGTAGCTTAATGCCGGAAGTTGGTGCTACGCCTAAATTTACACAGTTGTATATATATGACACACAACATGAGACTGCAAATAGGATGAAACATTTTAGGTAATTGAGTCAATATATGTTTATATTTAACCTTAAATCAATTTATTTTGTTTGACTAAATATTTTTTTTAGTCCATATAAATATTATGACTTTGCAAATTTTTGTCCATGTATAAACTTATTTTAGGGATTAAAAGTAAATATTGTTTTTAAGATGTTTACAAAATGGATACTAAAAGTGAATAACAATTTCTTTCAAAATTTATTATACAGAAAATAAATAACGATTTAAATTTTTATTAGGATTAAAAAATTATTTAACCAAAGTTATTGCAGTACTAATTATACATATATTTAATTCTTCAACATTGATGTTGGTGGAAAAGGCCTTGACCTTTTGTTGGTTGATAGTCTGAAACAAATGATCAATGAATACAATCCATTGGTTAAGATATTTCGTCAAGTTAGAGACCATGTGGAACAAGGTGGCTCAACAAATTTTTATATCAGATTGTTTGGAAATCATTTGAAGCATGCTCGAATACACAATCTACCTACTTGTGACGAGGTTGCAGTTTTAATTATTGGTGACAACGGTTCAATTGAAAAGGGTGGAGACGTGATTGTGAAAAATTTCCTTGGTGAATATGAAAGGTTATATAAAACCTTTGTGTCATTCCTATCTCTTAAATATCCACTATTGTTTCCTTATGGCGAAGATGGATTTCATGCTAAAATTAAAGTTAGATTAGAGTATCACAAAAATATTGAGCGCAAATGGAAAAGAGTTGCAATGAAAGAGTTTATATCTTATAGCATTCAAGACAGATCAATTGAGTATGGTAACATTGTTCACTCAAGGAGATTGTTCCAACAATTTGTTATAGATTGTTATACCATGTTGGAAACTCACCATCTCACTTATATTAGGACTTCTCAACAAATCATAAGGTGTGATATTCTAAATGGATTGCAGGAGGCTGTCACCAACAGTGAAACTGATGCAAGTGATATCGGGCGTAAGAGTGTTCAATAGTTGTCAAGACGCAATGATTATTTGCAAGAGATTTTGATATCTTGATTTGTTCATAACGATAACATGTAATTCAAATTAGAGGGAAATTCAAGGCTTCATTCAACAAACCGACTTGAAGGCTTACGATAGGCCTGATATTATTTGCAGGGTCTTTAAAATTAAGTTGGATCAGATGATGGATGACTTAAGAAAGATGAACTATTTGGGAAAGTTGATGTAGGTGTGCTATATATTTTATATTTTATAACACTTTCTATTACTATCAATGCCGCTACCACTGTAATATTTGATAATTATTATTTTTTATTGTTTACATGTATTTACATCGTTGAATTTCAGAAAAGGGGGCTACTCCATGCTCATATTTTAATTTGGTTGAGTTTAGATAACAAAATTAAAATTGTACATGATATTGACAAGATCATCTCAGTTGAACTTCTTGATCATAAGTTGTTCCCACGTTTGTCTAAAGCAGTCACATCATTCATGACCCATAGATTGTGTGGATACATTAATCGTCGTTCCCCATGCATAAAAGACGGTAAGTGCTCAAAATTTCACCCAAAAAGCTTCCAAACAACTACCACAATTGACGAATATGGTTATCCAAAATATAAAAGGCGTGACTTGGGAGTATCGTTTGAAAAAAATGGTGTTGAATTAGATAATCGTTATGTAGTCCCATATAATCCACATTTGCTAATGCGATACGGAGTCCATGCGAATGTTGAGTATAGAAATAAATCAAACTCTATAAATTATTTGTTCAAATATATCAACAAAGGACCCGATAGGGACAACAATCGGGATTTCAACAAACAGCAACACAGGTGAACAAAATAAGCAAGTTGATGAAATCAAACAATATTATAATTGTAGGTATATTTCTCCTTGCGAGGCTTCGTGGAGAATATTTACTTTTCAAATTCACCAAAGATGGTCTCTTGTCTTGAAATTAACATTTCATGTCGAAATGAACACATGTTATACAAAGATAATAAAGATATAAATATTGTTGTGAATAGGAGTGAGAATATTAACACCGTATTTATTGTGTGGTTTCAGGCTAATTGAGTTAGTTACACTTTGTAATCGAATACTTAGATGACTAAATAAGTCACCGTGTACTATCACAAGATTATCTTGCCTTATTCTTCTTATAACAGATTTTTGTACCGTTTCCATTTATATTTGCATAACTTTCTTGGAAACGATATTTCATGTAATTTAATTATGTCATAAAGTTACTAATGAGTTAGATTTAATTATTAGATATCGAAAAATTAAATTAATTTTATAGTGTAAGACAGATATAATGGTAATATTATTAGAAAATTGAAGAACTATTTTATAGTATAACTCAATCATGGTAAGAAAATATAGTTATAATTAATATTATTGAAAAATCGAGCAACAATTTTATTTTATATTAATCCAATTCTTTTTAGATTGATACTTGATGATTATTAGATATTGTATCTTGTATCTACATCTACGTTATAAATAATTGTCTTACTTCAAATAAAATAGTACACGTGACACTTATTTTGCAAATACATGTCACACTTATTTAACAAGTTATTCATTTATTATGATACTAACCTCCTAGCTAGCATTTATTTTCAAATGCAATAAATAAATAAAAATTCAAATAGACTCATAATTTGAAATAGCATCTTTTAAACATATTCTACCTTTTTTCTCAAATAGATTCATAATTTGAATATTTGTATTTCAAAAAAATAACATTGAATACTTTCTCACAGAAAAAAAAAACATGTATAATTTAAAAAATTAGTATTGTTAATGTGTGCATTAAAATATATGAATAAAATGGATTTTTGTGGCCTAAATACACCCAAATAAAAGCAATAATCACAACCGCATAAATCGTGTGCTAAAAAAATATTTAGTTAAAATTATTAACCTAAATTTGAGTTGAATTAGATAGGTTAAAAACAATAATTTAGTTTATAAAATATATAGTTTAAAATATATTGTAACATCTTCTTTACCTTAATTGAATTATTTAAATAAGCCCCCGCCATTTAATGTAACTTTAATTTTAAAGCAACTTATTGATTTTAATGAAATGGTTTGATATATTTTTAATGAAACCAATTCCATTGAATTACCCCATTCTAGCTTATATTTTTTAGTTTATTTTATTGATCTAATATTTTTTAATATTTGATTTATAGATAGATACTGCGCGGTAGTTTCATATATATAAAAAATGTCGAATGTAGATGCAACCAACAAACTACACTATTTCAAAATTATTATTACCATTTTATCCATAATTTATTTTGTGTTTTACCCTTTTATTCAAATTTGATTAGTTTTTTCCTACTTTTTCAATTTATCATAGTTTTCATTTTTCAATGTTATTTTTAGTTTTTCCTTAATTCACGCTCAAATATAATAATTAGTTGTTATGTTCCAGTTATTTAAATGTTAACTAAAATTAATTGTACTAATCACATCTATTAAACTTCTTCGATCGGATTAATTTATTTGTATATATTGATTCAGGAAGTTTCATCACATATTGTCAATGGAGTTAGAAATTTATACACGTAACATCCTTTAAAATTAGTCATCGATAGAACAAAATTGGTAGAAATGAAGGAAAAAAATAAACACATGTAAATTCCATTAAACAATTTCTAATTTCTAATAAATAAAAAATTGAAAAATAAACCTGTAATAATAATTAATTAATTAATTAATTAAAAGAAAAAATTAAATTACAAACAATTATGTTTTAAAAGAAATAAAAGAAAAAGTTAAATTACAAACAAAATTTAAATTACAAACAAAATT
This sequence comes from Cicer arietinum, assembly GCF_000331145.2. Lineage (NCBI taxonomy): Eukaryota > Viridiplantae > Streptophyta > Magnoliopsida > Fabales > Fabaceae > Cicer > Cicer arietinum. The sequence goes on from NC_021161.2 coordinate 5,307,598, forward strand.
TAAATTACAAAAAGATAACAATTTCTAATTTTTCATTAATTTCTCTTTGTTCTTCTATCGTATGATTTAACAATCCGATCTATCTAATTAGTATTGTAGTCACGAAACTTTCCCGTTGGAACTTAGCAAGTTCCATTGGTAGTGAAAGTGAATGAAATGTGGTACTTAATCTTTAGGTATCAGATTCGTCTCCCATGATAGGAAAAATGCGTGAGAAATATGTGAGTATCACGGGTCGTGGGGATCAAGCTCTTAAATTTAGCAGTTAAGCTTTGTTAGTCAAATTTGACATTTGAAAATTCAATATTGAGATTCTTAATTCTATTAGAATGATTGTTATAGAGATACTAGAAGATTTTAAAATTAATGAAAAAATAACAAAGATTTCAATGAGAGTTATGCACCTCAACCGCTATCAATTTTTTTATTATTTTATTTTTTGTTTACTTTTTATTATTATTTTAGGACTTTTGTAGTTTTCATGACTTAATCGCATTGTATTTTTTTCTTGGATTATAGTTTTTATCCATGTTTAAAAATGTTAATACATATTTTCAATTTGTGAGGGGAGTTAAATATAGTTAAATATGTATTATAATTGGTTTAAGGTAGTTAGTTATTGTGACACTCTATCTCACTCGTAAGTATGTCACAAACAAGAGATTACTCGAGCACCATCCTCACCCTCAAAACAGAAATCACATGTCCTACTCATGTAGAGATGCTTAAAAACCATTCAAGTCAAAACCAAGTCATACTCAAGGATCCTAACCTAAGTCATCAAGTTATTTGTCACATTTTAGTTATTATTTAAATGATTATTTTAAATACAATTCTTAGTACACACATTTATCTAAAAGTATGTTGAATAAATGTCTAATTACTATCACACACTTAGACTCGTATTTTAATTATTATCATTTTAAAGATGATTAAGCATCTCAATTAGTCTTGCATGATTATATAATTAATTATCTTAAGTCTAATCTTCACTATCACTATTTTATATATTTTTTAATTGTTATGAATATTTAATTTATAGTTATTTTAATAAAATATGTGATATGGTTTACAGAGTTTGCATCTCAATTAGTCTTGCATGATTATATAATTAATTATCTTAAGTCTAATCTTCACTATCACTATTTTATATATTTTTTAATTGTTATGAATATTTAATTTATAGTTATTTTAATAAAATATGTGATATGGTTTACAGAGTTTTATTAAACAACTGAAATTTTGTGTTCACATATTTGTTTAAATAATAACATTTGATACATGCATGATAGTGCAAAAGAAAAATTAAGTCTTTAGAATATATATTAAAATTGTTTTATTTGGTGACAAAATTTTACAAATTATGTTTGTTCACTTTAATTTGAAATAGTTGGAACAATTGAAACATGTGTATAAAGAATTTTTGTTATGCCAACACATACCGAAGAACTAGAAGATTCTTCAATCCAATAGTTTTTAGTGTGTTCACAAAGGAAGTTAATAGTTTGATAGAATTGTATCTCACATTTCTAGAATGTATATGAGATGATTTTTATGAGCCAATACACCGATCAAATGAATCTGTGGATCAATACATCAATTATAAACTAAATTATCACGTGTATATTTGTTGTCAACACACAACTAGAAGTTTGTGAGATTGTTGTGCAACTAATATGATAAGAGATCTTTTTTATAATTATCTAGAAATAATTTAGAAAGTAATGAACGTTTGTTAGATTTGATGTTGAACATCATATAACATATGTTTATACGCAAAAATAAATTTTAAGATTCATTATTTACGCTCTTAATCAATTATTGATTTTCTATACATCATAACATAAAATATTCATTGAATTTTGACTAAAATCTGATTAAGTAACCAATATTCTTAATCAATTAACGATATCACATAATTTAGAATTTTATCACCAATAAATTTTAGAGACTCACCGCTCAACCTTATATGTTGCAAGATATAAAGATACATAGTCTCACATAAAAAATGTACAAACATAAGTATTCACATTAAAATAGTATTTTTGCAAAATACACGTAATCAAATTGAGTAATTAATACAAAATTGCAAATTCAGATATGTTCATTTTCAACAAAGATAAACATTTATATTTAATTTTAAATTTCAAACATACTATTTTTATTTTGCTAATTCAAGAATTCAAACAAGAGATAAGTAAAACATAATTAAAAATTATTTAAATTTAAATTCATATTTTATCGAATGATTCGTCCTCAATTAAATTAAAGCAACCAATAATTTGTTTCAACAAGTTATTTACCTACTTCTTACATGATTTAATTTACTATCCCAATTCCAAAAGAGCAACCAACCATTGTAGTGATTATGATGAAGAGATCACTTGTTGTATTTATCAAGTATTCTCAATTTGACATAGCATCATGATGACATTAATGAAATTGCAAGTACATATGCATTTACTATGACAAAATATAACTTCAATGTTTGACTGATAGTCAATCTTTTTGTATCTAGATAGAATGACTAATAACCGATCTAATCTAAATAGAATAAACTCTATGTTTGTGCACTTTACTTATTATTTTCTTACACTTTTGAATTTGTATGATTACAAAAATTGATGTTGTTTACTATTTAGAAATTTTATCATTTATTAAATTAGACGTATTTAATAGTGTTTTAAAATAGTCAAAATAAAATATAAATAAAATTAAAATTAGAAAAATTGATATATTTAATTAAAAATTAAGATCACATCCATCTATTTTTTAAATATATTTAATTTTTAAGTACTATTTAAGAATTGCAATAATTGACCATGTTGCATCGAAAAGCATGGACACTGTGAGAAGTCACGTGTACAATTTACATTATAGAATATATCATATCTTTTATATAGTATTAATAATGGCCAAATTCACCAGAGAACAAAGACAATGTGAGAATGTCACATGTACATTTTTTCATTATAGAACATATCTTTTTTTACATAGTATAGATACTCATATAATTATTAATAAAAATATTTTTTTTAAATTGTATCAGTGTTGTTTATATTCATACGACCTTTATAGTTTATTTATTATAATTTATTATTTAATATTATAATTTTATTTTGAAATCTTAAAAATTCTTGTATTATAAATCTATTAAAATCTTAATTATAAAATATAAATTGTGAAAATTCTTTGAAAATTATATAAATAATCTTTTCAAATCCTACAAATTCATATTATTTAAATTCTTAGAAATCCATGTTAGAAATTTTGTTAATATTTTAAAATCTTATAAGTCATTAAAAGTCTTTTCAAATCTACAACACTTTGTAGGCAAAAAAAAAATTTTAAATATGAATTCAATCATATCCTAATATATGGAAAGAAAATAATCCAGTCATATAATATATATGGAAAGAAAATCATATAACGTGAGGAAAACAATTGTTTTTAACAAGTCAATTATGGATAGCATTATTAATAACTCAATCATGTCAAATATTAATTCTCAAAATAAAGACACAAAGTTTTGTATAAAAGCCACCGGAGTGAAGGCAAAACCAATATAACAATCACAATAGGAGAATTGAGAAGAAGGGAAAGAAATAAAATAAATAAATAAATAAATATAATATGTTTTGTTTTTTAATCAGTACACTTAGGGATGGGAATAGGTTAGACCGTCTGTCAGGGGTCTACGGCGCCGGCTTGGTTTACTTATGGTCTGACCTGGCCTGACCTATTTAATAAAAAGGCTAGGTTCGAGCTGTTTTTAAAACCTATTTATTTAAATAGGTCAGACTCAGGTTTATAAAAAAATCTATTAGGCCTGACAGACCGACCTATATATATTTTATTATTTACTAATATTATTTTTTATTATTATATTAATAATATTATGTCCTATTTTAAATTATATCAATTAGACAATCACTCAGTAATCATTCCATATTCAGTAATAGTTCCATATTCGGTAGCGATTCTATATTTGGTAGTCGTTTAATATTTGGTAACCGTTCAATTAGTCAATCACTCGTTGCATATTTGTTTAAGAGGTAATAATTGGTGCGTTTGTTTTAGAGAAAAAAAATCTATTATTTGAAATAAAAAATTATTTTTTAGGGTTTTAAATGATGTTTATTTCAGATTTTTTAAAAATTATTTTGTTAGAAAAATTATTTTTTGTTTAATATATATAGGTATGTACATCGATATTGGTATGTGGAGAGCATCACGTGGTATGAGTAGAATATATAAATATTATAATGTAAATAAGGCTTTTAAAAAGGCTTACAGGTCAGACCACACTTTTAAAAAAGTCATGCAAGACCGAGAAAAAAAGCCTATGATAGGTCGTAGACCAGGCTTAGGCCTAAAAAATAAATCGTAGGCCAGACTCAGGTCTTTCAAAGTCTAGTCTAGTCTGGCCTATTCCCACCCCTAATTGCACTTGTGTTTCTTTTATGTGTTACTTCCTCATATGCAGTCAAAGTTGCAGATATTAGAACGATTTGCAACAAAGCCAAAGACCCTTCTTTTTGTTTAAATCTTCTCAAATCGAAACCTGGTGGTGCAACTAAAGACCTCGTTAGTCTTACACAATACACTATTGATATCGTTCGTACCGACATAATCAACACAATCAACCTAATCATGAAACTAAGTGGACAAAGTAATGATCCCAAGAAAAAAAAACCATTACAATAATTGTTTGTCGAATTTTGGAGCAAACGAAGGAGCGCTTAGTGAGGTTTCCGAAGCCCAACAACTCTTAAAGAGTAGAGATTACAATGGTGTGAATATGCGTGCAAGTACTATCATGAGCGATGTTGATTATTGTATTTTTGGCAATTCACCGGGTACTCCACCATTTCAAGACCCCTCTAAACTTCCAAAATATGCTGGTGTTGTCACACAAGTTGCTCAAATTATTCTTATTTTGACAAAAAATTTGTTGAATAAGAATATTAACCCTAGTTTTTTTTTTTTTGGATAATGTTGCAACGAATTATAAATTTCATATTTTGCAAGCTTATACAATAAATATTGATTGAATATGTGTTATTTTTGTCTCTTTAGTTTTTTTTTTCTATAGGGGTGTTTATGTTCAAAAATTAAACTGCATTGTACCATATTAATAGTTCGATTCAGTTCTTAAAAATTATTTTCTAATAAAGTTCAATACAGTTCTGAACCAATTTAAAACTAGTTCATAAATACAAATCAATTTAATATTTTAAACAAGTTTTTAGTTAAAATTGATTTAGAGATAGTTTTTCAAAAAAAGCATTTTGAAATTCTTGCGACAAAAAAATATCAATTTTTTTTAGAAATATATTTGTAAAAAATTTATCAATAAAAACAAATTTCAAAAAAAATTTTCAAAATTCTTTTGAAAATTTTTTTCAGAAACTCAAAAATTTTCCAAGAAAATTATTAATTTTTTTTTTGAAGAACTAAAATTTCAAATTATTTATAAGAAACAAAATCTTAACTGAAGTAAAACAAAATTACGTTAAACTATTTTTTAAATTAAGTTTAATTAATAGATTTATTTTAAATATGTGATCCAATTTATAAATATTAATTTGACTTTTTTTAATGCAGTGCAAATGTGCAATCCAAACAATTAATATATTTGCATATCCTACTATTATTAATGGTTGATTGATTTCGGTGAATGTTAATTATACTATATGAATTAAGAATACAACTGTGCCTTTTTATTCACGTGCCTTCAATTTTGAAGAAGAATAGAATCAAAATTAAATATGATTTTTTAAGTACAAAGAAAATATGCATTATGTTTCTTAGAAGAAAAACTAAAAAATAAAATGGTAGGATATAATAAATTATGGAAATAGAATTATAAGGCTCTGATTTTTTTCAAAAATTAAATAAATAAGGCTCTGGTTCACGGGAATAAAAAATGTACTTGACCAACTTTTTTATTCTTTTTAAAATTAAATCAGAATTAATCAATAAAATAAAATAGATTCAGCTTCATACACAACAAATTTGAAAGAAAAAAGTGAAAAAAAGGGAGAAGATCACGATGAACTATCAAACAAAATAGACATTTACATAAATTTATAAAGGATTAATCCTTTGATTAACGTAAAAGTCCATATAATTTTGACTGTGATTTAATAGATTTGTGAAAATGTGAATTTCTTTGTCTCTCAATTCACTTCCTCGTGAAGAATAATAAATACGATGAATAAACCAAAATATTTATATAAATGTAAAAAGGAAAATTAAGATCAATAGAAGAAATGTTGAACAAAAGCATAAGAATAATAAATACGATTAAAATAATTATTTAGTATGATTTAGTAATTAATATAAAGTGTTGATTTTATACTTATTTATTTTATAATTTTGAATATTCTCTAATGATGGTAGTATTTTAATGTGATCATTTAGAAGAAAAAAAAAGTATTATGTCAAAAAAAATGTTAAAACATTAATTTTAGTAATTATTGGTTTTATTTAAAAATAAATAAAAGGATCAATGGGCTTCACCCATGAATGATAATTGTTAATAAAATAAAACAAACAAACAAAAAAAGAAAGGAGTTGGACAGTAGTCGTAAAACCAAAAGGAACATAACAACGACCTATCGTTTGACACCGATGATCGATAATTATTCCGAAAATTTTTCTTCGTTCTCGTCCAAATTTCAGTAGGTTGTTTTATTTATTTACGTAGTCAAATAAACATACTTCCTCAGATTTTTAACCATTCAAATTTCTCTCTAAAATATCTTACTTCTCTTTTTATAAAATTCTTTATTTTGAACCATTCTTCTTCATCGTAAGTCCGATTTGAGTGAAACCAACGCCAAAAGGATCGTGTAAAAAATGGTTATTTTATCCACTGATTGATTTTCTGATTTATGGTAAGTTTCCTTGACCTAATTTTGAAATTAATTTTTATAGCGTTTGTTCATAATCTATTTTTGGCGTTTAACCATAAACTGTCGAGTTAGATTGATTGAAGTACAAAGCGTCAAAGAACAAAGGTTGTTTGCTCGTGGAATCATATTCGTGTGTGAAAGAATCGAAATAAGGTAAGGGGTGAGACAGCGTTTGAATTAATGAGTATAATATATTGTGAGATGAACGGGAAAATCGTATTTCCCAACGATTCATCTGGGGCTAGCTACGTACGGCAGTAGCCCTTGAGAGATGAATTAATTAATATGGAAATGTGGAAATTGTGAGAATAAACAGGGAATTGAAATATTTATAAGGTGTTGATTGATTTAATTTCGTTAAATGTGTGTTATTTGATATTGTTCTGATATTGAGTGTCGAATGAATTTTTTGTATATGTTTGATTCGACGGGTTTATGTGATCTGATAATAAAAAAATGAATTCATTTTGATAAGTTTATGTGATTATGATGATGTATAATTAATAATAATGATGTTATAAATTTGTGGCAAGTCTATGTGATGATGTATGATTGATGATAGTGATGCTATAAAATTGTGATGAGATATGATTAGGGATGGGAATTAGTCAAGCCAGGCCAGGCTTTAAAAGGCCTGAGCATGGCCTACGATGAACTTTTTAGGCCTAAGCTTGGCCTACGGGCTATTATAAGCTTTTTTTCAGCCTAAGTCTGACCTATGGCCTGTAAGCCTATTTAAAAGCTTTATTCCCATTAAAATATTTAAATATTATATTTTACATTTTTTTTAAATAGGCTAAATTAGACCTTTATATACAATGAAAAGTAATAAAATTATAATCAAATCTAATAAAATAATTACTAACAAGTTTGTAATGCAACAACCTTCCAATAAAACAAAAAAACAAAATAAATTCATAATTAACAAACTCTAAAAAGTCCAATGAATGACAAAAATATGATATCAAATCTTCAAGGTGATTTGTATCTCTTGTTTATCAACCTTCAAAATTATATATATATATATATATATATAGCAACAACCTTCCAATAAAACAAAAAAACAAAATAAATTCATAATTAACAAACTCTAAAAAGTCCAATGAATGACAAAAATATGATATCAAATCTTCAAGGTGATTTGTATCTCTTGTTTATCAACCTTCAAAATTATATATATATATATATATATATA
>NC_021161.2:5316915-5364089 GCF_000331145.2 Cicer arietinum
TAGCGTTCAAAATTATATATATATATATATATATATATATATATATATATATATATATATATATATATATATATATATTAAAAAATAATTTTTCTAACAAAATAATTTTTTTTTAAACATGAAACAAACACTCTTTAAACCCTAAAAAATGATTTTTGGTTTAAAAGAATAAATTTTTTATTGAAACAAAAGCACCCATTATTATCTATAAAACAACTAAGAATATTACCTCTAAACAAATCCTCTCAAACAAACTCATATTCAGTAATAATAAACAATTATGGTTTCCAAGTTTATATAATATATATATATATATAAAGATAACAAATAAATAGTATTGGTTTTTATAAAATATAAAGGTAACCAATAAATAGTATTAGTTTTTATAAAAAAAAAATATGTTGCTTACACAACTATTTGTTGGGCTGAGTGCAATGGAAATTAAAAAAAATAATAGAAAATGGAATAAATAATAAAATATATATAGGTCGATCTAATAGGCTTTTTTGTAAGCCTGAGCTATTTACATAAATAGGCTTTAAAAACAGCCTAAGCCTAGCCTTTTTATTAAATAGGTCTGGCCATAGGCCCCTAATGGACGGCATAGCTTATTCTCATCCCTAGATATAATTAATGATAGTGATGTGGTGAATTTGTGATGAGAATATTGAAATAACTTCATAGTTGGTGAAATAAATGTGATTCCAATTTGTGTTTGAGATGACGGTCTTAATGGAGTATCATAGGTCAATGAGGAGAGAAAATAAATATTGAGAAATTGTGAAGTGAAGATTATTTGGTCATCATATAGGAAGAGTCTGACAAGCCTAGTGATTTCGGTGAAGTACAACTGAATGAGTCTGATCGTGACGGTCTGTTGTCAAGCCTTAAGGAAATATTGTTAGACCTTAGAGGTATTCGGGTGGGGAATTCCTAGGTAACTTGGAGGTAGCACTCCAAATATCAGGAGCTACCACGCAACACACGTTTACCTCGACTGTCGCGTATATGTGTCTCGGGTTGAGTTGAGCGGATCTATGAGGACAGGGCCAGTTTGAATTGTCTGTCCACCGGAATGGTGGCATAGTATCAAGCCTTCTAACCAAATACTTCAGAGTTAGAATGGTACCACATTGTGAAGTAGAATATAAGCTCATGCATTGCATTGCCTCTTCCTGTGATTGTTTTGTTGTGATTAATAGGTATCGTGTGTGATAATAATTTCTCTTAGATGATTTGATGTTATAGTGAAAGACATTGATTTTACTTCAGTGGTTTTAACTTTATAATGTGATGTTTTTTCTTGAAGAATGTTTGTGTTATAATACAGTGTATTATGATTGTTTGTGTTTTCTTCTTACTTATATTATACTATTAACATGATTTCAAAACTCATCTCTTTTGTATTTTGTGTTTGACTGGTTTGGCATTGCATTTGCAAAATCACAGTTATTATAGGTTGATGAGTTTTGAAGTTCAGGTTTGGAAGAAACTCCGCTCTGATAGGTGATATCGGAAATTTAGAGTTGTAATTTATATTTTAGTTATGTAATTACAAATGACTTTTTATATGAAAACCTTAGTATTAGTAAGTTTTTGGAATTAAAATAAGAATTTATAGTTAAATCAAGTTCATTGAGTTTAAATTGTTTTAATTGAGTAATAAAATTTAAATTGTTCCATGTATACTTTGAGAAACGTGATATCCTAAATTAGTTACAAAATATTTTATTTTCTTGGAAATATATTTTCTTTATCCGCTACAAATTTTACCCAAAAAAATCTAGTATAAAATATTATATATGTCATTTTGGGGTATAGGGTATCACATTAGTGGTATCAGAGCAGGTATGTCCAATCAGGCTGAGCGGGTCGAATGTCGGTTAAGTGTTAGTCAAATGTTAGTCGTGTCAGTTGAATTGTCTTGCGAATTGATTTTTTTCACCATCATGTTTTTCTGCGTTATATTATTGTGTTATATGTCATGTGCTATATGCTTTTGTATAATTATACATATATTTTAAGTTATTAATTAACTATTTATTGTTTGCTTACTCTAATTGTGTTGTGATTATAAGTTCCTACCTAAGTGACTAAATAAACCGTGAAATTATTTGTTAAAATTTGAGTGAAGTTGAATTGTTGACATAATTAAGTTAATTATCTTCTGATTAGCCTTGTGGTTTGCGTTTTTAACTTTGATTGTTTGCTCTGTTGTTATAGTGGATAAGTAGAAATAAACTTTTTTTTATTGACTAGCTATATATTTAAAATTATTAATTTAATTGAGATAATATTAATTATTGATTGATTATAATTAATAATAATAATAATAATAATAATAATAATAATAATAATAATAATAATAATAATAATAATTCTTGAGTATTAGAAATGACTAGAACTTAGAGTTAAAAAAAATGACATTTTGAATGAGTTAATGTTGACTTATTTTGTAAAAGGAAAATAACTTTTGTTTGAATTACTCTTGATTATTATAAAGAAATTAAATTGAGTTTAATTTCTATTGATTTATAAAATAACAGTAATTTTATACTATTGATTTTAATTAATGTTTAAAATAGCTAAAAGTTTACACCATATGTTTTTAAGAAAATCATAAAGAGTTGTTGTTACGATGGTTTAGAGGGGCTGTGAAAATTGAATCGTGAGGGTGTTGGAATATTTGTTTGAAATGATTTATTTAGATAATATAAAACCATTAGAGTATAACTTGATATTAGATCTTTAGATTTTAACAACTCGGCAGTGATTTATTATAGTACCCGAAAAAAGTCACATGATAAAATGTCAACTAATTGAAAAAGAGAAGGAAGAAAAATTATTAATATTATTATTATTATTTTATTGAAACCGAATTTAGAAAAGAACAAAAAAAGGATGTTTTTTTCTAAACCTTGAGTTGAATAGAAAGTATATCTTTTATGTTTAAAGTTTTAATTTTGACTAAAAAATCATTGTTTTTTATTTTAAATTGATATTTGTGAAAAAAAAAATTGTGATTGTCGTCATTACGATTGTTTTTCGTTTTAAGATAACATTGAAGATATTATTGTCAATTAAAAATATTGTCTTCAAAAATAGTTATAAAATTTAAACATTTAGTTTTTATATGGACACATAATTTGATTTTATTATAAGTGAAAATCACTTGAAAATGTTGATGGTTGTATCTAAATGATTCAAGTTTTGATATTGATTTTAAAATCAATTTAGGACATTCGTCGTGACTTTGAAATAGTATGAAATTCATATTATTAGTAAAAATATTTCTTGAAACTTCGAGGTTGTTTCAATTTGAAAGTTAGACTCTTTAGAATACATATTATAAATGAGTTAAAGTTGATTTATTTTTGACAAAAAAATAAATAAATAAATGTCTAATGTTTGAATTGTTGTTGATTTATTTTAAAGAATTAAATTGTTGAACTCTAATTGGTTTTATTTAAAAATAAATAAAGGGATCAATGGGTTTCACCCATGTGTGAACTCTAATTGTTAATAAAATAAAACAAACAAGAAGGAAGGGAGTTGGACGACAGCCGTAAAACCAAAGAGGAACACAACAACAACCTATAGTTTCACATCGATGATCGATAACTGTTCTGAAAAATTTTCTCCGTTCTCGTCCAAATTTCAATATGTTATTTTATTCACTTAGGTAGTCAAATAAACATATTTCCTCATATTTTTAACCATCCAAATTTCTCTGTAAAACATCTGACTTCTTCATTTATAAAATTCCTTATTTTGAATTGTTCTTCTTTATCGTAAGTCTAATTTGAGTGAAACCAACGTCAAAACGATCGTGTTAAAAATGACTATTTTATCCCCTGATTGTTTTCTGGTTTATGGTAAGTCTCCTTGATCAAATTTCGAAATTAATTTGTATAGTGTCTTTTCATAATCTATTTTTGACGATTACCCATAAACTGTCGAGTTAGATCGATTGATGGACAAAGAATCAAAGAACAAAGGTTGTTTGCTCGTGGAATCATATTTGAGTGTGAAAGCGTCGAAATAAGGTAAGGGGTGAGAGAACGTTTGAATTCATGAGTAGAATATATTTTGAGATGAACGGGAAAATCGTATTTCCCAATGATTCATCTGGGGCTTGCTACGTCCGATAGTAGCCCTTGAGAGATAAATTAATTACTATGGAAATGTGGAAATTGTGAGAATAAAATGGGGAATAGAAATATTTATAAGGTGTTGATTGATTTAATTTCGTTAAATGTGTGTTATTTAATATTGTTGTGATATTAAGTGCCGAATGAATTTTTTGTATATGTTTGATTTAGGGGTTTATGTGATGTTATAATAAAAAGTGAATTCATTTTGATAAGTTTATGTGATTATGATGATGTATAATTAATAATAATAGTGTTATAAATTTGTGACAAGTCTATGTGATGATGTATGATTAATGATAGTGATGCTATAAAATTGTGATGAGTTTATGTGATAAGATATGATTAATGATAGTGATGTTGTGAATTTGTGATGAGAATATTGAAATAGCTCCATAGTTGGTGAAATAATTGTGATTCCAATTTGTGTTTGAGATGACGGTCTTAATGGAGTATCATAGACCAACGATGGGGTAAAATAAATATTGAGAAATTGTGAAGTGAAGATTATTTGGTCATCATATGATAAGGATCTCAAGAGCATGAAGATGATTCATATTTTAATAAATTAGGATAAACTTTATATATTTTAATTTGGTTTGTATTAATTCTTAGTTTGCTTTGATTTGGAATTGTAATAGTTTTATTATTGATTTAGTTTTTGTTATGTGTAAGTGAAGATACTTTTCTTACATACATTAAGTTTATTTTAGAAAAAAAAATAAGATGTAAGACTAATATGGGCCTAGAGAATGGTGTCACTTATGACCCATTTAGGTTTAGAGATAGACTTAGTATAAATAAGCATTTGTAACCTCATGGAAGGGTAGATTTTGATTATTATTTTTGTGAGGCTTTGCTCTCTAGAGTTCTTGAAAGAATTCATCTTGAACTTATCAAGGTTGTTAATCATTGTGGCGTTCTTTTTGGCTTATCAATCCCTAGATTGTGGCGCCATTTTGTTCTTTGCTTCGTTGTTGAATAATAATCTTGAGTTTCCTTTACATCAAACCCTAATACTCCAATTCTATCAATTTTCGTGTTCAATAGTCTGCGTTCATATCTCGAGTTTTACATATGGTTTTTCGGTGGTTCAAAAGCCTAACTTGTGTTTCGGAATGTCATCTTTCACCTCGTTTTGGAATCGGCCGAATCGGAGTTTCGCAGCGCCATTTATCGCATTCTCCAGCTATACGCAATTTTCACTCAAATTTGTAAGTTTCCGACCTAGACGATCCTTAAAGTAAACCATGACTAACAAGATTATATCATCATATAGGTAGGGCCTTACAAGCCTAGTGATTCTGGAGAAGTACAAGTGAATGAGCCTGATCGCGACGGTCTGTTGTCAAGCCTTAAGGTAAGATTGTTAGACATTTGAGGTATTTAGGTGGAGAATTCCTAGGTGACTTGGAGGTAGCACTCCAAATGTCGGGAGCTACCACCCAACACACGTTTACCTCGACTGTCGCGTATATGTGTCTCGGGTTGAGTTGAGGGGATCTATGAGGACATGGCAAGTTTGAATTGTCCGTCTACCGGAATGGTGGTATAGTATCAAGCCTCATAACCAAGTACTTCAGAGTTAGAATGGTATCATATTGTGAAGTAGAACATAAGCTCATGTATTGCATTGCATTTTCGTGTTATTGTTTTGTTGTGATTAATAGGTATCGTGTGTGATAATAATTTCTCTTAGATGATTTGATGTTATAGTTAAATGCATTGATTTTACTTGAGTGGTTTTAACTTTATAATGTGATATTTTTCCTTGAAGAATGTTTGTGTTATGATACGGTGTATTATGATTGTTTGTGTTTTCTTCCTACTTATATTATACTATTAACATGATTTCAAAACTCATCTCCTTCGTTGTTTATGTTTGATTGGTTTGGCACTGCGTTTGAGAAATCGCAGTTATTACAGGTTAATGAGTCTTGAAATTCAAGTTTGGGAGAAACTCCGCTCTGATATGTAATACCGAGAATTTAGAGTTCTAATTTATATTTTAGTTATGTAATTTCAAATTACTTTTTATATGAAAACCTTAGTACTAGTAAGTTTTTGGAATCAAAATAAGAATTTAGTACAAAGATAATGAATTAAGAATACAAGTGTGACTTTTTATTCACGTGCCTTCAATTTTGAAGAAGATTATAATCAAAATTAAATATGCTTTTTTAGTACAAAGATAATGTGCATTACGTTTCGTAGAAGAAAAACTAAAAATTAAAATGGTAGGAAATAATAAATTAAGGAAATAGAAATATAAGGCTCTGATTTTGTCAAAAATTAAACAAATAAGACTCTGGTTCACGCGAACAAAAAATGTTGACTAATTTTTTTATTTTTTTTAAATTAAATCAGAACTAATCAATAAAATAAAATAGATTCAGCTTAATACACTACAAATTTGAAAGAAAAAAAGGGAAACAAAAAGGAGAAGATCAGGATGAACTATCAAACAAAATAGACATTTAATTATATATTATTTAAAAATAATATATCAAATATCTTACAAAATGTCATATAATACACGTGAAATGATATTACGTGACATTTAATAATTTTTTATCTAGTTAAATCCTATATTTTTTTATCTAGTTAATAATTTAATAATCTTCCAGTTAAATCCTATATAGGAAAAAAATCATATAACGTGAGGAAAATAATTATTTTAAATACAAAAACAAATTATACTACATATGTATACCTAGACCATTAATAATGACTCAATCATGTCAAAATATTAATTTTCACAATAAAGACACAATGTTCTATATAAGGTGAAGACAAAACCAATATAATAATTACAATAGGAGAATTGAGAAGAAGAGAAAGAAAGAAAAAAAAAAAAAACAAATACAATATGTCTCATTTCTCATTTATTGCACTTGTGTTTCTTTTATGTGTTACTTCTTCATATGCCGTCAAAGTTGCAGATATTGGAACTATTTGCAACAAAGCCACAAACCCTTCTTTTTGTATAAATCTTCTCAAATCGAAACCCGATGGTGCAACTGGAGACCTCGTTAGTCTTACACAACACATTATTGATGTCGTTCGTACCGATATAAAAAACACAATTAACCTAATCACGAAACTAAATAGACAAAGTAGTGATCCCAAGACAAAAACCCATTACAAAAATTGTTTGTTGTATTTTGGATCAAATGTAGGAGCACTTAGTGAAGTTTCCGAAATCCAACAACATCTTAAGAGCGGAGATTACAATATTGTGAATATGCGTGCAGGTAATATCATGTTCTATGTTGATCTTTGTATTTCAGGCGATGCACCCGGTATTCCACCATTTCCAGATCACTCTAATCTTCCAAAAGTTGCTGGTGTTGTGATACAAGTTGCTCAAATTATTCTAATTTTGAGTAACTTTTTGTTGAATTAGAATATTAATCCAAGTTTTTAATTGGGTTTTTTAAATAATGTTGCAACGAATTGTAAATGTCATGTTTTGAGAGCTTAAACAATAAACATTGATTGAATATGTGTTATTTTTGCCTCTTTAATTTTTTTTTTCTATAGGAGTACGTGTTTATGTTCAAAAATTGAAGTGCATTGGATTATATTGATGGTTTTATTCAATTTTTGAATTTTTTTTAATAAAGTTCATTACAGTTTTGAACCAGTTTAATATTTTAAATAAGTTTTTAGTTAAAATCGATTTAGAAATAGATTTTCAAACAGAATTTTGAAATTCTTGCGACAAAAAAATATCAATTTTTTTTTTCGAGAAATATATTTGTAAAAAATTTATCGATAAAAAAAATTTTCAAATATTTATTTTAAAATTCTTTTGACAAATTTTTCGCAAAAAAAATGATATAAAAAGTATCTCGATAAATAAATTTTAAGAAAAAAGTTTTGATTATTTTTAAAAAAATCTAAACTTTCTCAGAAACTCAAAAATTTTCCAAGAAAATAATTTAATTTTTTTGAAGAACTAAAATTTCAAATTATTTATAAGAAAAATAATCTTAACTGTAGTAAAAAAAGTTTAAATTAAGTTTAATTTATAGATTTATTTTAAATATGTGATTTAATTTATAAACCATTTAAATAATTTGATTTATTTTTATTGTAGTGCAGATGTGCAATCCAAACAATTAATATATTTGCATATCCTACTAATATTAATGGTTGATCGATTTTGGTGAATGTTATTATACGATATGAATTAAGAATACAAGTGTGCCTTTTTATTCACCTGCGTTCAATTTTGAAGAATAATATAATAAAAAATTATCCAATAAATTATTTAATTTCTTTATAAAAAAAATTGATGGTTTTGTTCAAAAAACAAATATCGAATATCTTATAAAAAAATTAATTTATCAATATGGTACAATTAACTATATATTTGAAGAATAATATAATCAAAATTAAATATATTTTTTTGGTACAAAGAAAATGTGCATTATGTTTCTTAGAAAAAAAAAACTAAAAATTAAAATGGTAGGTAATAATGAATTATGGAAATAGAAATATAAGGCTCTGATTTTGTCAAAATAAATACACAAATAAGGCTCTGGTTCACGCTAATAAAAAATGTTGACCAATTTATTTTATCCATTTTGATCTTAAATCAGAATTAATTAATAAAATAAATTGAGCTCCATATACTACAAATTTGAAAAATAAAATATTATTTAAAAACGGTTTTATTTAAAAATTCATTTTTATTATGTTAGAGCATTTATATAAAATAGATTTTTTTTATAGTAGCAATTAATTTCATTAGCATTAAATACAATATTGTGAGAAGATCTCTAGTGCAAAGAGTAATTGAAAAGTTAATTATCAGATGTATTCTTGATGGAATAAGTCTAAACTACTTATATATATAGAGATTTTATAAAGAAAAAGATCACATAATAAATTTGGCATTTCAATTAATAATACATTGATTGAAATAAAATAAATATTGTTTGATATATGGTATATAATTTATTAATAATTAATAATGTAATATTGTGCAAAGCATTAAAATTATATATTGTGAGAAGGTCTCTAATACAAGAACCAAATAGAAAGCATTTATTATATGCTTTTTTCAGGATGAAATAAGGCTGAATTGTTTACAATATAAATAAATAAAAATGTACATGTAGATGGTATTGGGGTGAATATTATAATAATTGATAAAAGTAACTTAATAAAAATATTATTTTTTATTTATAACTTATACAATTTTCTCAATCAGCATAAAATGATAAAATTGGTAGTAAATACATTAATAATTGATAAAAATAATTCAATAAAATATCATTTTCTGTTTTTAATTTATACCGTTTTTTCAATTAGTGTGAAATTGTCAAATCGATTACTTATCGTAGTGTAATACACAGATTATTTGATTGATGATTGATTGCAACTTGCAAGTTTAATACAATTTATTGAGCACCAAAGTCGTTTGAAATTTATTTCAACAGCACAATTTGAATTGTTTTTTAACGTATTAATTTTATTACTCTCTTTAAAACATATAATTGCCTTAATTATATTATTGATTGATTGTATTTATTTAACAGAATCTCGTTTGAATTAATAATTAATTTTTATTTAAAATTATTTTTTTCTTTAAATATTTGACTAATAAAGGAAAATAAATTAAGTTGAACTAAACTTTATAACATTTGAGTCAGACTTACTGTATGTTAAAGATTTATCACTAAGACTTGATCTCACCGATTTCAAAGTCCTCACAAGGCCTAAAATCGTGTTAAAAGGTCTACTTTATTATTATTTTATAAAAGTTTATCCCATTCATAGCTTGACTTTTATAAATAAGTTAATATAATCAAGAATTTAAGTTTTATTTTAATATTTAATATAATATTTTAGAGTGTTTAATATTAAATTGTATTTTATTTTAATTCTATTTTTTAATAATATATCTAAATATATCTAAATATGTCAAATATTAATGTGTAGATCAGTATAAATTACATAAAATTTTAACATATTTATTATTTAACAAATGAAATTAATATTATAATAATAACATAAATATACTTTTGGCCTTTCAAATATGTATATTTTGATTTTACTTATATCGTTTTGATTTTACAAATTAATATTACAACCAAGGTCATTTTGAATTTAGTTCATGTATATTTTTTTTCTTTCTTATATTGTTGCAATTTCAAAAAAATAAAAATAAAAAGGCTTGATAATTGTTTTATATTAAATAATATAGATGTGGCCAATTTTTACATATTTGTTAAGTGTGAAGTAGCAATATCAATCACATAAAAAGAATTTGAATTGTGATCATTTTTAAAAATTTTAATTCCCAAATATAATTCAAATTAACTAAAGATCATTTCAAAAAAAAATCCAGAGCATTTTGGTGAGTTAAAAATAATAAAGTAGATTATATCTATGTCATATGTGATTAATGAGTGAGAAATAAATAAGGGCAAGGTGGCTTACGTCATAATCTATGAGTTATTATTGCTTTCACATTATCTTTCTTGATCATTCTTGATTATTTTCAAAATCCACATTTCAAATGATTTTTACGGTTACTTTCAGTTCAGAAATAATTTTCATAAGTCATGTTTCAAATTATGTATATGATAAAAGAGTTTATGATCAAAATCTATTGATTATCATAAAACTCAATAAAGAGATACGAGTTTTCGATTTGAATATAATTGTTTTATTGTTGGAATGATTATTTTGAAAACTCTTGCAGGTGTCTTCTCCTTGATGTTCCTGTTTGAACTTCAATATACATGTATGTTATTCGATTCAAAATATTCTTTTACAAATCCAGGATGATTATGTATCGTATGAAAAGCGTGAATAAGTTACCGAATGATTGTGAAGTGTCAGTCTTTCCTCTCAAAAGCATGAACTTTATGCAAAAAGTGTGGCAAAGCATATCATTGCCATTGTTGTCCTAGTTGTGCTTGTTAGTGGGGTACAAGATGTGATGTATCCCGCAAATCTGTAAGCAATGGGTCCCATAATAATTATTTTAGATTATTATTAATTCACCATTTCTAAAAAAAATTAATCACTAACTTAATAATTTATAGTTTGTAAAATAATATTATAAGTTTACTATTCTTGAATGAATTGAAAATTGGTAACTATATGTATCTTAGTATGAATTTATTTATGTTTAATTGTTTTTGCTTAAAAAAGTGTAAGGATTACAATTTGTCTCATCTTGAGACCAACTCGGTCTTGTCTTTATTTCGTCATGTTCTTAATGAACCTACAATTGATCGAGTTTGATCAAGTTAAGGGACGGATTAGGGTTTAAAAGTTGAACTCAATAAAATATTATGATCGGGTAAGAAACACACCAAAGCCGATGTTTGTACACCCCTAGTCCTTGTTGGTTGTTAATATGGAGGTTGTTGGGCTTCTTTTGACCTTCGGCTTGAGTTATGGGTTAGACTATTGATTTAAGTGGTTTTGATATTCTTTAACTTGAAGTTTTGACTATGGAGAATGAGTTGTCTTTAAAAGAAATAACCACAATCGTCTTTTATAAAAATCAAAATGTTTCTTTATAAATCAAACTATTCTTTTATAAACTAAAATATTATTGTATTCAATCTGCAGTTCATGTAAGATATAATATTTTATTTATTTATTTCACAGTGAGATCGTTGATGATTGTATGACTATAAATCAATCAAAAAAATATATTAAATTGCAACATAATCAGAATCTTGATTAGTTATTAATTAACTAATAATGTTGATGTTCAAAATACTTGATTTAGAATTTTACCTAATAGAATATACTAATGATGTTGATTTTTAATTTTTTTTATTATTAAAAGTTAACTGCGAATTTATTTAACCATATCTATTTATAATATATACAAATAATGAAACTTACATTGTTTATACAATTGACAAGAAACAACCACATGCCTCCATTTCGGAGTTACACGTGTTACGTTGTGTGACACCCTAAATCCCAAAATAATATATAATAATTTATATCATATTTCTATAAAATTTGCAACGGATAAATAAAAATATTAATCCAAGAAATAAAAACTTTTATTTTTAACTTAGGATATCATGTTTCTCAAAAATCAAAAAGAACACTTTAAACTTATTTTCTCCGTTAAAATAATGTAATCTCAATAAGCTTTATTTAAGTATTATTACTTGATTTAGTTTAAAAACTTACTAGTACTTCTTAGATATTCATACAAAAATTCATTTCAAATTAAAAAAAAAAAAAGCAAAATACAACTTAATCCCTTATTCCCGGTATCACCTATCAGAGCGTGGGTCCTCCCAAACTTGAACTTCAAGATTCATTAACCTGTAATAACTGCGATTTCCCAAACGCAGAGCCAAGCCAATCAAACACAAACAACGAATGAGGTGAGTTTTGAAAACATGATGGCAGTATAATACAAGTAAGAAGAACACGCAAACACTCATAATAGAACCGTATCATTGCACAAACATCCCATCAAGAAAATATCACATTAAAAATTCAATACTTATTTAGAATATGGAAGGAGATATACCTGACATACCAGAGGAGTTCAAACCTTTAGAAGAGGTGGCAGACATGACATGTGATTGAATGACAAGATGTTTTTGAAGCTGTTGTGCAATATCAGATATTTGGGAAGCTGTTCTACAATATCTGATATTTGGGAAGCAGTCTCAGATGAGTATATAGAACCAGAACTAGTCAATGGTAGGAGGAGCAGAAACAACAACATTGGACGATGGTCCCATAAAATTCTTCTTATGTGTTCTCTCCAATTTCGGACAATGTGTTTTCCAATGTGATTGAAGAGAATCATCCTTAACACCGGCCATAACAAATAATGACAGAAAAATACGATAAACACAATCACTGAGACAAAATAAATTAAGCATCTGCTCTTTTGAATTATCTCTTCCAAAAGAGCAACCAACCATTGTAGTGATTATTACGAAGAGATCACTTTTTAATTTATCTAAGTATTCTCAATTTGACATAGCATCATGATGACATTAATGGAATTGCAAGTACATATGCATTTACTATGACAAAATATAACTTCAATGTTCGACTGATAATCAATCTTTTTGTATTTTGATAGAATGACTATAATAACCGATCTAGTTTAAATAGAATAACCTCTATGTTTGTAATCTTTACTTATTATTTTCTTACTCTTTTGATTTTGTATGATTACAAAATTGATGTTATTTACTATATAGAAATTTTATCATTTATTAAATTAGGCGCATTTAATAGTGCTTATTACTCAACATAAAATAGTTGAAATAAAATATAAATAAAATTAAAATTAAAAAAAATTAATATATTTAATTAAAAATTAAGATCACATCCATCTATTGTTTAAATATATTTAATTTTTACGTACTATTTAAGAATTGCAATAATTGACCATATTGCATGGAAGAGCACGGACAATGTGAGAACGTTACATGTACAATTTACAATATAGAATATATCATATCTTTATAGTATTAATAATGGCCAAATTCACCGGAGAACAAAGACAATGTGAGAATGTCACATGTACATTTTTTCATTATAGGACATATCTTTTTTCCCAAAAAATTCATTACAATAATTGTTTGTTGAATTTTGGAGCAAACGAATGAGCGTTTATTGAGGTTTTCGAAGCCCAACAACTCTTAAAAAGCAGAGATTACAAATACAATGGTGTGAATATGCGTGCAAGTACTATCACTCCACCATTTCAAGACATCTCTAAACTTTCAAAATATGCTGGTGTTGTCAAACAGGTTGCTCAAATAATTCTTATTTTGACAAATTTTTTGTTGAATTAGAACATTAACCCTAGTTTTTAATTTTTTTTTTTTATAATGTTGCAACGAATTATAAATTTCATGTTTTGCAAGCTTAAACAATAAATATTAATTGAATATGTGTTATTTTTGTCTCTTTAAAATTTTTTCTATAGGAGTGTTAATGTTCAAACTGAACGAGTTTAAAACTAGTTCATAAATATAAACCGGTTTAATATTTTAAACAAGTTTTTAATTAAAATCGATTTAGAAATGATTTTTCAAAAAAAGCATTTTGAAATTCTTGCAACAAAAAATTATCAATTTTTTTTTGAGAAATATATTTGTAAAAAATTTTCGAAATTTTTTTTAAATTAGTTCTTAAAAAAAATTAAATAATTTTCTTGGAAAATTTTTGAGTTTCTGAAAAAATTTGTCAAAAGAATTTCAAATTATTTATAAGAAACAAAATTACATTAAACTATTTTTTAAATTAAGTTTAATTAATAAATTTATTTTAAATATGTGATCTAATTTATAAATTATTTAAATAATTTGATTATTTTTAATGCAGTGTAAATGTGCAATCCAAACAATTAATATATTTGCATATCCTACTAATATTAATGGTTGATTGATTTCGGTGAATGTTAATTATACGATATGAATTAAGAATACAACTGTGCCTTTTTATTCACGTGCCTTCAATTTTGGAGAAGAATATAATCAAAATTAAATATGATTTTTTAAGTACAAAGAAAATATGCATTATGTTTCTTAGAAGAAAAACTAAAAACTAAAATGGTAGGATATAATAAATTATGGAAATAGAATTATAAGGCTCTGACGTTGTCAAAAATTAAATAAACAAGGCTCATGTTCACGGGAATAAAAAATGTTGACCAATTTTTTTATTCTTTTTAAAATTAAATCAGATTTAATCAATTAAATAAAATAGATTCATCTTCATACACTACAAATTTGAAAGAAAAAAAGTGAAAAAAGGAAGAAGATCGGGATAAACTATCAAACAAAATAGACATTCAGTTACATAAATTTATAATGGATTAATCCTTTTATTAACGTAAAAGTCCATATAATTTTGACTGTGATTTAGTAGATTTGTGAAAATCTGAATTTCTTTGTCTCTCAATTCACTTCCTTGCGAAGAATAATAAATACGATGAATAAACCAAAATATTTATATAAATGTAAAAGGAAAAATTAAGATCAATAGAAGAAATGTTGAACAAAAACATAAGAAATAGAAAATAATTATTTTTAAAAATAAAACACCAAATATCTTACAAAATGTCATATAATACACGTGAAATGTGACATTTAATAATTTTTTATCTAGTTATTACATAATTTACAGGATGTTGATAACAAAATAATAATAAATTTATAATTATAAAAAAAATTATTATTATAATTAAAAAAAAATTAGTATTGATAATGGCAAAATTCACTAGAGAACAGAGACAATGTGAAAATTTCACATGTACATTTTACATTATAGAACATGTCTTATTTTTACATATAATTATAAATAAAAATAGTATAGAAATTATATACTCATAAAATTATAAATAAAAATATATCTTTTATATATTTATTCAAACTTTATAGTTTATTTATTATATTTTGTTATTTAATATTATAATTTCATTTTAAAATCTTAAAAATTCTTGTATTATAAATCTATTAAAATCTTAATTATAAAATATGAATTGTAAAAAATCATTTAAAATCTTAATTACAAAATATCAATTGTAAAAAATCTTTTAAAATCTTATAAATAATCTTTTAAAATCTATACATTCCTATAAATAAAAAATCTTATTATATAAACTTTTAGAAATCCATGTTAGAAACTTGGTTAATATTTTAAAATCTTAAAAGTCTCTAAAACTCTTTTCAAATCTAAAACACTTTTATGCAAAAAAAATTGTCTTTAAAAATAATAATTCAATCATATCCGATTTATGGAAAAGAAATCATCAGTCATGTCCTATATATGGAAAAACATCATATACCGTCAGGAAAATTAGTGTTTTTTAAATACAAAACCAAATTATACTATATATGGAGTCAAAGTTGGAGATATTGGAACTATTTGCAACAAAGCCAAAAATAATTCTTATTGTTTAAATCTTCTCAAATCGAAATCCAGTGGTGCAACAAAAGACTTCGTTAGCGTAATTTTATGATAAATTACTTTATTAATTAAATAGAATTTTAAATAATTTATTTGATGTTAAAATTATTATAAAATATATTTTAATAAACTTTGTGATTAATTTCCGTTATATGGATATTTTCTATAATGTGTTAGTTAGATGCACATTATATTAAATGACAGATATAAATAATAAATATTTTATTTTTATTTTTTAGAAAATAAAAGTAATAGTATTTTAATGTAATATGTTGAAGAATAAATTTTTATGCGATTTTACGTGTATATACGCGTATCTAATTAATATAATATTTTTTTATGTATTTAACAAATATTAAATGTGTACTTAATTATATTTATTTAATTTTAAATATATTTTAATTTAATTATTTATTTTATAAATAATTACCTTAAGATAGTGGTAATATTATTCTTGATTTTCTTTATTTTTATATACTTGTTAAGACATTGTGATTATATATATATATATATATATATATATATATTTAATATGATTTAGTAATTAATATAAAGTGTTAATTTTATACTTATTTATTTTATAATTTTAATTTCGAAATAAATTTGTATAGTGTCTTTTCATAATCTATTTTTGACAATTACTTATAAACTGTCGAGTTAGATCAATTAAAGGACAAAGAGTCAAAGAACAAAGGTTGTTTGCTTGTAGAATCATATTTGTGTGTGAAAGCATCGAAATAAGGTAAGAGGTGAGAAAACGTTTGAATTCATGGGTAGAATATATTTTGAGAAGAACGGGAAAATCGTATTTTCCAAAAATTCATTTGGGGCTGGCTACGTCCGGCAGTGGCCCTTGAGAGATAAATTAATTAATATGGAAATGTGGAAATTGTGAGAATAAAATGGGAATTATAAATATTTATAAGTTGTTGATTGATTTAATTTCGTTAAATGCGTGTTGTTTGATATTGTTGTCATATTGAGTGTCGAAAGAATTTTTTGTATATGTTTGATTCGAGGGGTTTGTGTGATGTGATAATAAAAAGTGAATTCATTTTGATAAGTTTATGTGATTATGATTATGTATAATTAATAATAATAATAATAATAATAATAATAATAATAATAATAATAATAATAATATAAATTTGTGACAAGTCTATGTGATGATGTATGATTGATGATAGTGATGCTATAAAATTGTGACGAGTTTATGTGATGAGATATGATTAATGATAGTGATGTTGTGAATTTGTGATGAAAATATTGAAATAACTCCATAGTTGATGAAATAATTGTGATTCCAATTTGTGTTTGAGATAACGGTCTTAATGGATTATCATAGGCCAACGAGGGGGTAAAATAAATATTGAGAAATTCTGAAGTGGAGATTATTTGGTCATCATATAGGTAGGGCCTGACAAGCCTAGTGATTTCGGAGTAGTACAAGTAAATGAGCCTGATCGTGGGGGTCTGTTGTCAAGCCTTAAGGTAAGATTGTTAGACATAGGAGGTATTTAGGTGGGAAATTCCTAGGTGACTTGGAGGTAGCACTCCAAATGTCGGGAGCTACCACCTAACACATGTTTACCTCAACAGTCACATTTATGTGTTTCGGGTTGAGTTGAGGGGACCTATGAGGACATGGCCAGTTTGAATTGTCCATTCACCAGAATGGTGGCATAGTATCAAACCTCCTAACCAAGTACTTCAGAGTTAGAATGGTACCACATTGTAAAGTAGAATATAAGCTCATGTGTTGCATTGCATTTTCTTGTGATTGTTTTGTTGTGATTAATAGATATCGTGTGTGATAATAATTTATCTTAGATGATTTGATGTTATAGTAAAATGCATTGATTTTACTTGAGTGGTTTTAACTTTATAATATGATGTTTTTCCTTGAAGAATGTTTGTGTTATGATATAGTGTATTATGATTGTTTATGTTTTCTTCTTACTTATATTATATTATTAACATGATTTTAAAACTCATCTCGTTTGTTGTTTGTGTTTGTCTGGCTTGGAACTGCGTTTGCGAAATCAAAGTTATTACAAGTTAATGAGTCTTGAAGTTCAAGTTTGAGAGATACCCCGCTCTAATAGGTGATACCGGAAATTTAGAGTTGTAATTTATATTTTAGTTATGTAATTACAAATGACTTTTTATATGAAAACCTTAGTACAAGTAAGTATTTGGAATTAAAATAAGAATTTATAGTTAAATCCAGTTCATTGAAATTAAATCCTAAATTAGTTACAAAAGTTTTTATTTTCTTAGAAACATATTTTCTTTTTCCGCTACAAATTTTACTAAAAAAAATCTAATATAATTGATTATATATGTCATTTTAGGGTTTATGGTGTCAGAGTTCGTACCTACATAACCAACACTTTCAACCTAATCACGAATCTAAGTGGACAATGTAGTGATCCCAAGACAAAAACTCATTGCAATAATTGTTTGTCGAATTTTGGAGCAAACGAAGGAGCGCATGGTGAGGTTTCTGAAGCATAACAACTCTTAAAGAGCGGCGATTACATTGGTGTGAACATGTGTGCAAGTACTATGATGACCGATGTTGATAATTGTATTTCAGGCGATTCAACGGATACTCCGCCATTTTAAGATACCTCTAAACTTCCAAAATACGGTGGTGTTGTCACACAAGTTGCTAAAATTATTCTTATTTTAACAAATTTTTTGTTGAATTAGAATATTAATCCTAGTTTTTAAATTTTTTTTTTGGATTATGTTGCAAAGAATTAGAAATTTGATGTTTTGAAAGTTTAAACAATAAATATTGATTGAATGTGTGTAATTTTAGTCTCTTTATTTATTTTTTTTATTTGGGTGTTTATGTTCAAAAATTAAAGTGCATTGTACCATATTAATAATTTGATTCAGTTCTTAAAAACCGTTTTTCTAACGTAGTTCAATACAATTCTGAACCAGTTTCAAATGGGTTCATAAATATAAACTAATTTTATATTTTGAGTAAGTTTTTAGTTAAAATCGTTTCAGATATATTATTTTGAAAAAATAATTTTGAAATTCTTGTGATAAAGAAATATTGATTTTTTTTAGAAATATATTTTTTTTTAAATTTATCGATAAAAAATTATTTCTAAAAAAAAGTTTCAAAATTCTTTTGACAATTTTTTTCAAAAAAAATAGATATAAAATTTATCTCAATAAAAAAAATTTAGAAAAATGTTTTCGATTTTTATCTAAACAATTTTCCAAAAAAATTATTTTATTTTATTTTTTTGAAAAAGTAAATTTCAAATTATTTATAAGAAATAAAATCTTAACTGAAGTAAAAAAAATTACATTAAACTATTTTTTAAATTAAATTTAATTAATAGATTTATTTTAAATATGTGATTTAATTTATAAACCATATAAATAATTTAATTGTTTTTAATGAAGTGCAATCCAAATAATTAATATATTTGCACATCCCACTATTATTAATGGTTGATTGATTTTGGTGAATGTTAATTATTCAATATGAATTAAGAATACAATGTGCCTTTTTATTCACGTGCCTTCAATTTTGAAGAAGATTATAATCAAAATTAAATATGCTTTTTTAGTACAAAGATAATGTGCATTATGTTTTCGTGGAAGAAAAACTAAAAAATAAAGTGGTAGGAAATAATAAATTATGGAAAAAGAAATATAAGGCTCTGATTTTGTCAAAAATTAAACAAATAAGACTGTGGTTCACGCGAATAAAAAATGTTGACTAATTTTTTTATTTTTTTTAAATTAAATCAGAACTAATCAATAAAATAAAATTGATTCAGCTTAATACACTACAAATTTGAAAGAAAAAAACGGAAACAAAAAGGAGAAGATCAGGATGAACTATCAAACAAAATAGACATTTAATTATATATTATTTAAAATAATATATAAAATATCTTACAAAATCATATAATACACGTGAAATGGTATTACGTGACATTTAATAATTTTTTATCTAGTTATTACATGATTTATGGGATGTTGATAAAAAAATACAAATAAATTTATAATTATAAAAGAATTTATTATTATAATTAAAAACATATTAGTATTGATAATGGCCAAATTCACCATAGATCAGAGACAGTGTGAGAATTTCACATGTACATTTTACATTATAGAACATGTCTTATTTTTACATATAATTATAAATAAAAATAGTATAGAAATTATATACTCATATAGTTATAAATAAAAATATATTTTAATTTCATAGTATAAAATCTTTTTATTAAATCTTTTTAGTTATTCAAACTTTATAGTTTCTTTATTTATTTATTCGAACTTTTTATATATAAAATCTGTTATATTTAGTATAAAATCTTTAAATAAAAATAGTATAAAATCTTTTTATATATTTACTCGAACTTTATAGTTTATTTATTATATTTAGTTATTTAATATTATAATTTCTTTTTAAAATCTTAGAAGTTGGTATTATAAATCTATTAAAATCTTAATTATATACTATGAATTGTAAAGAATCTTTCAAAATCTTAATTACAAAATATCAATTGTAAAAACTCTTTTAAAATCTATGCATTCTTATAAAAAAAAAATCTTTTCAAATCCTACAAATTCTTACTATATAAATTCTTAGAAATCCATGTTAGAAATTTTGTTGATATTTAAAAATGTTTAAAATCATTAAATGTCTTCTAAAATCTACAACACTTTTTATGCAGAAATTGTCTTTAAAAATAATAATTTAATCATATCTTATATATGGAAAGAAAATCTTCTAGTCAAATCCTATATATGGAAAAAATCATATAACATGAGGAAAATAATTTTTTTAAATAAAAAAAAATTATACTATATATGTATACCTAGACCATTATTAATGATTGTCAAAATATTAATTTTTAAAATAAAGACACAAAGTTCTATATAAAAGCTATCAGTGTGAAGGCAAAACCAACACAACAATTACAATAGGAGAATTGAGAAGAAGAGAAAGAAAGAAGAAAAAAAACAAATACAATATGTCTCGTTTCTCATTCATTGCACTTGTGTTTCTTTTATGTGTCACTTCTTCATATGGAGCCAAAATTGCTGATATTGGAACTATTTGCAAGAAAGCCACAAACCCTTCTTTTTGTATAAATCTTCTCAAATCGAAACCCGGTGGTGCAACTCAAGACCTCGTAAGTCTTACACAATACACTATTAATGTCGTTAGTACCGACATAAAAAACACAATTAACCTAATCAAGAAACTAAGTGGACAAAGTAGTGATCCCAAGGCAAAAACCCATTACAAAAATTGTTTGTCGAATTTTGGAGCAGATGAAGGAGCACTTGGTGAAGTTTCCGAAGCCCAACAACTTCTTAAGAGTGGAGATTACAATGGTGTGAATCTGCGTGCAAGTGCTATTATGACCGATGTTGATGATTGTATTTCAGGCGATTCACCGGGTACTCCATCATTTCAAGATCGCTCTAATCTTCCAAAAGTTGCTGGTGTTGTCACACAAGTTTCTCAAGTTATTCTAATTTTGACTAATTTTTTGTTGAATTAGAATATTAATCTTAGTTTTTAATTGCGCTTTTTGAATAATGTTGCTACGAATTATAAATTTCATGTTTTAAGAGCTTAAACAATAAATTTTGATTGAATATGTGTTAATTTTGTCTCTTTTAATTTTTTGTCTACAGAAGTGTTTATGTTCAAAAATTGAACTGCATTGTATCGTATTAATGGTTATATTCAGTTTTTGAATTTTTTTTTAATAAAGTTCATTACAGTGAGGAAATGGAGTGAACAGGAATTCATAAGTTTTTGCAAAACTAATGGAGTGAACAGGAATAGGACTGTAAGACACACACCTCAACAAAATGGATTAGCTAAAATGATGAATAGAACATTGCTTGAAAAGAATGAGATGCATCTTGTCCAATGCACGAATGTCTACACAGTTTTGGGGAGAAGTTGTCTATACAGCTTGCTATTTGATAAATTTGAGTCATTCAATAACAATTGAACCCAAAGCTCCACAAGATATGTGGACTGAACATTCTGCTAATTACAATCATCTATTGACTGTGCAACATTTTATCATGTAAATGAAGGGAGGCTAGCTCCTCGAGCCAAGAAAGGGTACTCTGTTGGATATCCAAGTGGTGTAAAAGGTTATAGGATATGTTGTCCTGAAAGTAGGAAATGTATCATCAGTAGAGATGTTAAGTTTCAAGAGGATGAACTGTAAAAGTCCTTAACCAAGGTTGCTAATGAAAAGGAGAAAGCTGCAGAAAAGGAGAAAGATCAACATAAACCAACAATGTTCTTGGTTTCAGAAAGACAACATACTCAACAAGACAAGACTAATGCAAACCCAATCTCAAGACAGCATACTCAACAAGACAAGACTAATGCATACCCAGATCGTGACAATTTAACCAAACATAAAGTAGATAACTACAATCTCATCAGGGAAAAAGAAAGAAGGACATCAAAACCCCTTTAAAGATATGGCTATGCAGACATGGTCAGTTATGCATTACATATTGCTGAAGAAATCATACAAGAAGATCCCATGAACTACAATGAAGTTGTCAATCTCAAGATAAAGACAAATGGATTTTAGCTATGATTGAGAATCTGAAATCACTGGAGAAGAACAACACTTCGAAACTCATACCTAATCCTATCAACTCCAGAGGAATAAGGGAATTACAGGAGTTGAATCACACATGTTTAAAGCAAGACTAGTAGCAAATGGATTCACTCAAAGGGAAGATGTAGACTACAATGAAATCTTTTCTCCAATATCTATAAGGATAATTCTAGCTATGGTATCATACTTTAACATGGAGTTAGAATAAATGAATATCAAAACAACATTTCTATATGGTGATCTAAATGAAATAATCTTAATGATAATCTTAAAAAAGTATTATAGCCGACTATTAAAACTTAAGACATGTTATCTATTATATAATATATATTTTAGTATTAGTAAAAAAAATTCTAAAAGGCAACCAAAAAGCAAGGGGAAAGAAAAGCTTCATTTCATTTTACAATAAAAAAATTAATTTATATCTGTTAAAAATAAAAAATAAATAAATAAATAAAGAAGAAAAAGAAAAGCCCGAATCTTTATACATAAATATTATCCTTAAACGATACTTAATTTTCTATATTTATTTATTTATCTAAATTTATTTTCTTCTATTAAAATCTGTCATTTTCTAATATCATATTTCAAATTATAAACAGCATATTTTTAACAGGTTTCATTTATATCTGCATAACGTTTTTGTGTAATATGAGGATTATTTGATTGATAATGATTGCAAGTTTAATACTATTTAAAAACGTGTTAAAAAGTCTATTTTACTATTATTTTATGAAAGTTTATCTCACTCATAGCTAGACTTTTATAAATAAGTTATCATACTCAATAATTTAAGTTCTATTTTATATTTAACATAATATTTTAAAGTGTTTAACATTAAATTGCATTTTATTTTAATTTAATTTTATAACAATATATTTAAATATGTCAAACATTGATGTGTACATCAGTTTAAATTACATAAAATATTAACAAATTTATTATTTAACAAAAAAAAGAAAATTATAATAATAACTTAAATATACTTTTGACCTTTCAAATATGTATATTTTGATTTTACTTATATCGTTTTGATTTTAGTATTTTGATTTTAGTTATATCATTTTGATTTTACAAATTAATATTATAACCAAAGTCATTTTCATTTTAGTTCATGTTTTTTTTTTTACTTATATCATAGCAATTTAAAAAAGTAAAAAGGGCTTGATAATTTTTTTATATTAAATAATATAGATGTCACCAATTTTTATATATTTGTTAAGTGTGAAGTAGCAATATCAATTACATAAAAAGAGTTTGAATTGTGATCTTTTTTAAAAATCTTAATTCTCGAATCTAATTCAAATTAACTCAAGATTGTTTCAAAAAAAAAATTCAAAGCATTTTAATGAGTTAAAATTGAATAAAGTAGATTATTTATATCTCATATGTGATTAGTGAGTGAGAAATAAATAAGGGGAAGGTGGCTTACGTCATAATCTACGAGTTTTTTCTTGCTTTCACACTATCTTTCTTAATCATTCTTGATTATTTTCATAATCCACCTTTCAAATGATTTTTACGGTTATCTTTTGGTCCAGAAAGAATTTTCACAAGTCACGTTTCAAATTATATGTATGATAAAAGAGTTTATGATCAAAATCTATTGATTATCATAAAACTCAATAAAGAGATACAAGTTTTCGAATTGAGTAGATTGTTTCATTGTTGGAATGATTATTTTCAAAACTCTTAGAAGGTGTCTTCTCCTTGATGTTCCTCTTTGAACTTCAATAGACATGTATGGTATTCAATCCAAAATGTTCTTTTACAAATCCAAGATGGTTCTGTATTGTATGAAAAACGTGAATGAGTTATGGAATAGTTGTGAAGTGTCGGTCCTTTATCTCAAAAGCATGAACTTCATGCAAAAAATTGTGGCAAAGCGTATCATTGCCATTGTTGTCCTAGTTGTCCTTGTTAGTGGTGTACAAGACGCAATGTGTCCCACAAATCCGTAAGCAATGGGTCCCATAAAAAATAAGGACAAATGATTATTTTTTGTTATTATTTTAGGTTATTATTAATTCACCATTTCTAAAAAAAATTAATCACTAACTTAATAATTTATAGTTTGTAAAACAATATTATAAGTTTACTATTCTTGAACGAATTGGAAATTGGTAACTATATGTAACTTATTAGGAGTTTATTTATGTTCAATTGTTTTTGCTAAAAAAAGTGTAAGGATTACTATTTCTCTCGTCTTGGGACCTACTCGGTCTTGTCTTTATTTCATCATGTCCTTAATAAACCTGCAACTTATCGAGTTTGATCAAGTTAAGGAACGGGTTAGGGTTTAAAAATTGACCTCAATAAAATATTGGGATCGGGTAAGAGACACACCAAATTCGACTTTTGTACACTCCTAGTCCTTGTTGGTCGTCAATATGGAGGTTGTTGTACTTCTTTTGACCTCCAGCTTGAGTTATTGGTTTGGCTATTGATTTGAGTAGTTTTGATATTCTTTAACCTGAGGTTTTGACTATGGAGAATGAATTGTCTTTAAAAGAAATAACCATAATCTTCTTTTATAAAAATCAGAATGTTTATTTATAAATTAGACGATTCTTTTATAGACCAAATCATTATTGTAATCAATCTGCAGGTCAAAGTAAGATATGATATTTTTGATTTATTTCATGGTAAGATCGTTGATAGTTATATGACTATAAATCAATTAAAAAAATAAATTTATTACAACATGATCAAAATCATGATTAGTTATTAATTAACTAATGATATTGATGTTCAAAATACTTGGTTTAGAATTTTACCTTAACATAATATACTAATGATGTTGATTTTACATTTTTTATTATTAAAAGTTAACTAAGAATTCATTTAACCTATATCTATTTATGGTATATACAAATAATGAAACTTACATTGTTTATACAATTGACAACAAACAACCACATGGCTCTATTTCAGAGATACATGTGTTACTTTATCATAGTAAACAACTCATATAATTAATCTTTGTTTCATTCTCCACCAAAAAGTTGGAAAACAATTGAAGATCATCCTCAAACCCAGATCATTGGAGACACAACTGATGGAATCAGAACCAGAAAATCATTCAAGAATGATGAAAACAACATGGAAATGATATCTCAGATTGAACCAAAATCAATCAAAGATGCAATTATTGATCAATCTTGGGTAAATGCCATGAAGAAAGAACTACTGCAGTTTGAGAAAAATAAAGTTTGGACTCTAGTACCATATCCATTAGATCAAACAGTCATTGGCACTCGATGGGTATTCAGAAACAAACTTGATGAAGAAGGTAAGGTTATTAGAAACAAAATAAGATTAGTAGCTCAAGGCTACAATCAACAAGAAGGTATAGACTATGCATCCATCTACTTCTATGCATCCATCTACTTCTTTAGAAAAAGATGAAAATGACAAATCTGTTTCTGAGAAAGAATATCGAGGAATGATTGACTCTTTGTTATATCTAACTGTTAGTATACCAGATATAGTGTTTGCAGTAGGATTATGTACTCGATTTCAATCAGCTCCAAAAGAATCCCATTTAACAGCAGTAAAACGCATATTTAGATATCTTGTTCGAACCACTAATCTTGGTCTGTATAGAAAAGGTTCACATTTTGATATTATAGCATATTGTGATGCTGATTACGCCGGAGATAAAATTGAAAGAAAAAGCACGAGTGGAGCATGTCAATTCTTAGGCGAAACATTAATCAGTTGGTCTTGTAGAAAACAGAACACCATAGCATTGTCCACAATGGAGGCCGGATATGTTTCAGCAGCAAACTGTTGTTCACAGGTTTTGTGGATTAAAAATCAACTTCAAGATTACTCTGTAAGCTATTCCAGTATTCCAATTTATTGTGATAATACAAGTGCTATAAATTTGTCTAAGAATCCCATTCAGCATTCTAGATCAAAACATATTGAAATAAAACATCATTTCATTCGTGATCATGTCAATAAGAAAGATATTGAATTAATCTTTGTTGATACTCAAAATCAACTTGATCAGCACCCAAATAATCCTATTTAACAGCAGTAAAACGCATATTTAGATATCTTGTTCGAACCACTAATCTTGGTCTGTATAGAAAAGGTTCACATTTTGATATTATAGCATATTGTGATGCTGATTACGCCGGAGATAAAATTGAAAGAAAAAGCACGAGTGGAGCATGTCAATTCTTAGGCGAAACATTAATCAGTTGGTCTTGTAGAAAACAGAACACCATAGCATTGTCCACAATGGAGGCCGGATATGTTTCAGCAGCAAACTGTTGTTCACAGGTTTTGTGGATTAAAAATCAACTTCAAGATTACTCTGTAAGCTATTCCAGTATTCCAATTTATTGTGATAATACAAGTGCTATAAATTTGTCTAAGAATCCCATTCAGCATTCTAGATCAAAACATATTGAAATAAAACATCATTTCATTCGTGATCATGTCAATAAGAAAGATATTGAATTAATCTTTGTTGATACTCAAAATCAACTTGTTGACATTTTTACAAAGCCTCTTGTCGAGGATAGTTTCAATTTGATCAAAGAAAAACTGAAAATCATAAGAAATCCAAAAAATTTTGGATAAATTATGCTTCTGCAGAAAACGGAGAACGTTTATCAGTCTCCTTTTCGCGACTCATCATTCTTCGTTCTGAAAAAACCAACAGTTTTCTTTTCATGCCTTTTCATGCCTTTTTGGCAAATCTTGGCATTTAATACACATGCCTTTTTGTCTGAAGGTAGAGTGTTGACACATACATTCTTCAATCCCCCAAAATGCTTTTCCTTTTTCCCTAGGTACAAACAGTTTCTATTGGGCAGCAAATTCATCATTATTCTCCTTTTTTCTTTTCATCTCCTCAAATCAAAATACCTGTTTTGTCTCTCTCATCTCCTCACCTTCTTTTCCCCAAAAGATGCATTACCTCCTATTGTTCATCTTCTTCACTCTCAACCTTTCACCCACAAAACAACTATGGCTCGAACCAAACAATCAACACGCAAAAATGCCTCTCCCTGCACACCATACTCTTCCTCCTCTTCATACGAATCCATGGAACGCTCACCCTCTCCACCACCTCGACCAACACCACCACACACCTCCTCTACCTCTCCTCCTTCTACCACCAGTCAAGAAATCCTCAATCTCATCCCTCTGTCTACTTTTCTTCCACCATTGTATACTCGCCCCACACCAAACATTGCTCAAGTGCCTCCACATTTACGCACTCAAACTACTCCTCCACGACGATCCATGAGAGTTCAATCTGGAATTGGAACTTCAAAACCATTGAACCCTAAACCCCATTACTTCATCATCTCAGATTCTGAGAGTGATGATTCCTCTGATTCATGCCCCCCATCAGCAAAACCACCAACACAACCAGAGCCATCAACAAACACACCAATAAAAACTACGCCATTAGCAACAACACCACCACCACAAGCACCAACAACCACTAAACCTACCACACCTTCAAAATCTGATTTCTCCTCTGAACCCTCACAATCAACTCCTCCACACCAAAAACGGAGATCGATCAATGATATTGTTTCTCCTCCTACCAAACAAAGTGAACCCCTCTCTCAACCCAAACCATAAACCAAAACCATAAAAACAAAAATCACAATGATCATTCCTCAATACCTTGCTCGCAAAAAACTTCCAAATCCTCAGAGAAGTAAAACTTTTACCCCTAAACAAAACCTAAAAAACTGTCAGAAACCCACCTCTCCAGAACATTCTCCACAATGTTCCCCACCACGAGAACGTTCTCCTACTCCCTCAGTCCCTCCTCCAGAATCCTCTCCCCACCCACAACCTTCCCCTTAAACACACACCAAACGTTCTCCATCTCCTTAGTCTTCTTCTACTTCCACTTCATCTGCCTCTGAACCGTCTCCTCCCTATAAGAAACCCAAACAAACTCCTCCTCCTCTGATTTCCCCTGACAAAACTAAACTTTTCAATGAAAAATGGGCTCAACGCCCAATTGGGATTGGACGAGTCTTTGTTTTTGACAATCTCGTGGTTGACGACAATGCTGTTCAGCATCACACTGATGCTCTTGGATGGACATCCTTCTTAAAAATATTTGAATCTTATTACCCAGATGTTGGTCGTGCATTTTATTGCAATGCCAAGACATTTGCTGACAAATCTCTAATCATTTCTACGATTAAGGGAGTGGAAATCAAACTGACTCTAGACATTCTGGCCTCCATTCTTCAGTTACCCACAAAAGGTCCATCTGTTTTTGGTGACCACTAGTACTCAGCCTTGAATCTTCGCAAGACTGAAGTCTTATCTGATCTGTTTGAACTCGTTACTTGTCCACATATCTTAAGCCCCTTCCTAAAGTGTTCAGTAACATATGCCAACATACTTTGATCCCTCTGATAATGACGCCTTGCTCATCCATCATCTCCTCAACTGCAAGAAACTGAATTTACCCTATGTGATTCTCCAGCACATGATTTGTGCAGCCACCAAAGACTACAGGAAGAATATTGTGCCTTATGGCATGGTCCTGACTAAAGTCTTCAGGTACTTTGGAGTCTCCCTTACGTCCGAAACATCTATGATCAAAATCTCAAAATTTTCCACCAAAAATCTCTCTCACATGCGCAAAACCTCCTCTACTCAAACGCCTACTCCTTCATCCTCCTTTCCCACCTCCTTAAAACGCAAACGCTCAACAGAAAGACGACCTACTACAAACCCTGTTCCATTCTCAACACATTCTACTGATCCTGAGGCAAACACAGCAAGAATCCCAACACCAGAACATTCTTCACCAAATCCAGAACGTTCTCCACCACCTCCAGAACGTTCTCCAGAAAATATCCAAACTCCTTCAAACCTCTTTCCTCAAACATCCACCCTACCATCCTCGGCTATTCCCTCTTATTCTCAAACATTTCACTCCCCTACTCACGACTTTGGTAACTTCCTATCTAATCCACCTTTGTCTACCATGTCTCCACTATTTGTCTCCCCTCAAAAAACCAGTTCTTCCATTTTCGGCATCAGTCAGTTTTTAAACTTTCCAGCAACTATTGGACCCTCTAACACATCTATTGGTCCATTACCCTCTGTCTCATCCTCTTTTGCTTCTTTTCCATCTATCTCTACAACGCCTATTCCATCCAACACCGTTGTTGCTA
Organism: Cicer arietinum; assembly: GCF_000331145.2. NCBI lineage: Eukaryota > Viridiplantae > Streptophyta > Magnoliopsida > Fabales > Fabaceae > Cicer > Cicer arietinum. The sequence continues at coordinate 5,346,832 of NC_021161.2, forward strand.
CCACTTCTCAACCCTCTCCTCACCTTCACTCTTCTCCTCCCTTAACTGAACCCTCCAACTCTAACATCATGGTTTCTCTTCAGATCATAATGGCACGACAAGTTCAGCATGATCAAGAAACTGCTCTATTGAGAACTTGGCTGACAGACCACCTTGCTCCCAATATGGGAATTCCACCTCCACCTCCTCATCCGATTCCTCCTCCTTCTCAAGTTCCTCATCCGGGAAAATCCTCCTCTTCAGAAGGATCTTCTCCCTCCTTAGCTTCTTAGTTGTTTTACTATTATCTTTTTGAATGACAAAGGGGGAGAATTAAGTTAGTTTTTAATTTGTAAAAGCCTGATTATGTAATTATGCTCATAGCGATGTATCTTTGTTCTCAATTAAATGAAAAACTAGTTTATTGCGTACATTGTTCTAAATTCTGTTAATTTAAAAAATGCACAAATTGAGGGGGAGCTGATAAAGCTCTTTTACATACTTGATATTAGAATCAGAATTAAAATCTAAATTAAGATGTTTGTCATCATCAAAAAGGGGGAGATTGTTGAGACAAACTTTATATTTAAAGTTTTGATGAAAATAAACAAAGGTTAATTAAGAAAGTTAATTATGATTCTAAAATGTTATGTTAATTTAACATGTGTTTTTTAGTGGATTTAATTAAGAACAGAATCAAGCAAAGCAGAAAAGACAACAACAAGATCATTCTGCATCAAAACAGAGAATGATCTCCAGCTTCAAAAATTGTTCATCACAGCATATTGATTAAACTTTTTATATCTCTTTAACAAAGAGTCTGCCCTGGAAATTTATTCACATCTAATCAGTACATGGCAAGGAACAAGTAGGATTCATTCAAGCTCAAGAAGTTTATCAGATCACTAAAATAAAAGAAGTCAAAGACAGACAAAAATGAAGACAGATTGTAACTCCAAAAAACAAACTATCAAGAAAGTTTGATCAACCTTGACATATGACAAGACAATTACAAATGACATCCAGAATGATTAAAATGGGAACTCCAGATTGATTATTGAAGCTCAAGAAAGTTCAAACTGACAGACCCAGAACGTTAATCATTCTCCGTTTTCTGCACAATTCCAGCAGCAGTGTATCTCTTTTGAAATGGCTTATAATTCTTCTCCAAACTTTTCTAGCCACATTCAAGACTCAAGATTAAGAGTGTACCATCCAAGATCTAGGAAGAAACGTCAAAGGCTTTTTCTGCAAAGGACAAAACTGCTTTAAATGCTAAACCAGAAAAGCCAAAAAGCAGTTTTCAAAGAAGGATTATTTTTATTCTGAAATATTGGTTCAGTCAAAATACAGAGCACCTCCAACAGCTCTTTTGTACCTTCATTCAGTGCTTCTACAGCTTATAATAGAAGGCCAATATCCAGAATCAAGGCAAGAAATTCAAGTGTTGAAAAATCCATAAATCAATCACATACATACTTGAAATTCTGCTCTTTTGCAAAACAGAGGCTATCATACATTCTGCTATTTCGCAAAAACAGTTGTTGATTCATATTCATATAGTAGATTGCGTAATTATCAGTAAACCCTTTGTAAAGAATCAATTCTCAAACAAGAGTTGAGAAATCTCAGATTCTGTCAACACAATCAAATTGTAAAAACTCAAACTAGAAGAGTTTCTTCATAGTTTGTTTAAGATTACATCCTATCAAGGTTAGATAGGTGATGTTATTGCTTTCTGGGTGGAAAGTAATAGAGATTGAAATAGATCAAGGTTGATCTAGACTAGGTGTTGTAAGATCAAGAAGGTTCTTTGTTTTTAAACACTTAGTGGAAAATCTCACAGTGTGAGGACTGGACGTAACCCACGTTGGGTGAACCAGGATAAAATCTTTGAGTGGTATTCTCTATCCTATCTCTTTATTTATCATATTGAATTTATTAACTAAGATAAAACATAAACTGGTTTTCTGTTTTAAGCTAATCAAATAACGTTCTCTGTTTTATATCAAAAACCAATAACGTTCTCCGTTTTCTATTTTCATAACCAAGATCAATCTTGAGTTATTTTCTTAAGTTTTAACAGGAATTTTTAAAAGGTGCATTTACAATTCAAACCCCTCTTTCTTGTAAATCAACATTGTTACTTCACCTTCTTTTTGTTTAAATCTTCTCAAATCGAAACTCGGTGGTGCAACTAAAGACCTTGTTAATCTTACACAATACACTATTGATGTCATTCGTGTCGACATAACCAACACATTCAACCTAATCATGAAACTAAGTGGACAAAGTAGTGATCCCAAGACAAAAACCCATTACAACAATTGTTTGACAAATTTTGGAGCATACGAATGAGCGCTTAGTGAGGTTCTCGAAGCCCAACAACTTTTAAAGGAAGGAAATTACAATGGTGTGAATATGTGTGCAAGTGCTATCATCACCGATGTTGATAATTGTATGTCAGGCGATTCACCACATACTCCTACATTTCAAAATGCCTTTGAACTTCCAAAATATGTTGGTGTTGTCACACAAGTTGCTCACATTATTCTTATTTTGACTAATTTTTTGTTGAATTAGAATATTAATCCTAGTTTTTAATTTTATTTATATTTTGGATAATGTTGCAACAAATTAGAAATTTCATCTTTATATTTTTGTTTAATTGTTCAAAAAAAAAGTGCAAAGGTTACTATTTGTCTTGTCTTAGGACCAACCTGGACCAGTCTTTATTTTGTCATGTCCTTAATGAACCTGCAACTTATTGGGTTTGATCGGGTTAAGGGATAAGTCAGGGTTTAAAAATTGACCTCAATAAAATATTGGGACCGGGTAAGAGACACATCAAATCCGACCTTTGTACACTTGTTGGTCATCATGAGGTTGTTTTGCTTCTTTTAACCTCCAGCTTGAGTTATGGGTTTGACTATTAATTTGAGTTGTTTTGATATTCTTTAACTTGAGATTTTGACTATGAAGAATGAGTTGTCTTTACAAAAATAACCATAATCTTATTTTATAAAAATCAGAATATTTCTTTATAAATCAGACTATTATTTTATAAAACAATATGTTATTGTAATCAATCTGCAATTCAAGTAAGATATAATGTTTTATATTTATTTCGTGGTGAGATCGTTGACTATTGTATGACTATAAATCAAATAAAAAAATATGTTAAATTGCAACATAATCAGAAAGATGATTAATGATTAACTAATTAATAATGTTGATTTTCAAAATACTTAATCTAGAATTTTACCTCAACAAAATATACTAATGATGTTGATCGTATATTTTCTTTATTATTAAAAGTTAACTAAGAATTCATTTAACCTATATCTATTTATAATATTTACAAATGTAATGAAACTTACATTGTTTATATGATTGACAACAAACAAACACAGGCCTCTATTTAAGAGTTACACGTGTCACTTTATTATAGTAAACAATGCATGTAATTAATCTTCTAAAATTACTTTTTTTTTGTCCCAATAAAAAAAATATCAACAGTTAGAGTCAAAACAGAATACTATGAATGATGAAAGTTTTTAGTTCTAATAATCACGTTCTTTTTATCTTTTAATTTCAATGAATTTTTATTCAAATGTAAGTGAACCCAAAAAATACCATATTTGTTTATCAACATACACTTTTAAGTTCCTTCCCATCTTAAATAACCCAAAAAATACTATATTTGTTTATCCACATTGTCTTAATTAAGATGTACCTACCAAGTAATTATAATAACTTCTTCTTTTGATACAAGTTGTTCAAATTATTTTTATTTTGACAAATTTGTTGTTGAATTAGAATATTAATCCTAGTTTTTATATTTTTTTTAAGATAATATTGTAACGAATTAGAAATTTTATGTTTTGAAAGTTTAAACAATAAATATTAATTGAATATGTGTTATTTTTGTCTCTTTATTTTTCTCTATTGAGGTGTTTATGTGCAAAAGTTGAACTGTATTAGACCACATTAATAATTTGATTTAGTATTTGAAAACTACTTTTTAATCAAATTCAGTGTAATTTTAAACCACTTTAATACTGGTTTAAAAATATAAACTAATTTAATATTTTGAACAAGTTTTTGATTAAAATCAGTTTATAAATAATTATTCAGAAAAATCATTTTAAAATTCTTGTGACAAAAAAATATCGACTTTTTTCTGAGAAAAATATATGTAAAAAATTTCTCAATAAAAAGATTTTGATTATTTTTCAAAAAGATCAAAAATAATTCAGAAAAAATAATGTTTTTTGATTTTTTCTCAAAAACTTTCCAAAAAACTATTTCATTTTTTTTTTCGAAAAAAAATATTTTTTGAAAAAAATTATTTTTTGAAAATTTTTAACAAAACTTATTTATCAATATGGTTCAATCACCATATATTTGAAGAATAATATAATCAAAATTAAATATATATATATATATATATATATATATATATATTTGGTACAAAAGAAAATATGCATTTTGTTTCTTAGAAAATAAAAATAAAAATAAAAATGGTAGGAAATAATAAATTATGAAAATAGAAATATAGGAGTCTGATTTTGTCAAAATAAATAAATAAATAAGGCTCTGGTTCACGCTAATAAAAATGTTGATCAATTTTTTTATCCATTTTTCAAATTAAATCAGAATTAATCAATAAAATAAAATAGATTCAACTCCATATTTAAAAACGGTTTTATTTAAAATTTCATTTTTACTATATTAGATCATTTATATAAAATAGATTTTTTTTATAGGAGCAATTAGTTTCATTAGCATTAAATACAATATTGTGAGAAGATCTCTAGTGCAAAGAGTAATTAAAAAGTTAATTATCAGATGTATTCTTGATGGAATAAGTCTAAACTACTTATATAGTATATATAGGTTTTATAAAGAGAAATATCACATAATAAACTTGGCATTTCAATTAATAATACATTGATTGAAATAAAATAAATATTTTTTGATATATGGTATATGATTTATTAATAATTAATAATGTAATATTGTGCAGAGCATTAAAATTATATATTGTTAGAAGGTCTCTAATACAAGAACCAAATAGAAAGCATTTATCATATGTTTTTTTCAGGATGAAATAAGTCTGAATTGTTTATAATATAAATAAATAAATATGTACATATAGATGATAAAAGTAATTTAATAAAAATATTATTTTTATTTCTAATTTGTACAATTTTGTCAATCAGCATAAAATGATAAAATTTATCACTCATCAATTGTGTAATACGGGAATTATTTGATTGATAATTCATTGCAAGTTTAATACTATTTATTGGGCACCATATTCGTTTATATATATAAATATATAGATAGAATTGGTAGTAAATATACTAATAATTAATAATTGATAACAATAATTTCATAAAATATTATTTTCTGTTTTTAATGTATACCATTTTTTCAGTTAGTGTGAAATTGTCAAATCGATTACTCATCATTGTGTAATACACGGATTATTTGGTTGATGATTGATTGCAACTTTCAAGTTTACACTACGCGAAAAAACGGCTTTTACAGCGCTTTTTTTAAGCCATTTACAGCGCTTTTTCAAAAAAATAAGAGTTGTGGAAACGAGCGTTGTAAATGATACAACAGCGCTTTTAAAAAAGCGCTATAAAACATGTATATACAACGCGCGCTTGTTATGCACATTTTACAGCGCTTCTTCACAAAAGCGCTGTAATATGCACCCCATCATATGAGTTATGGGTGTACATATTACAGCGCTTTCTCGAAAAAGCGTTGTAATATGCCCACCCATATATGAAATTATGGGTGTGCATATTACAGCGCTTTTTCGAGAAATGTTATATGAATGTTTTTTAAAGCCTTTTACAGCGCTTTTCCACATAAGCGCTCTAAAATGTCTCTTTATGTTAATTTTAAAAGGCTCTTTTACAGCGCTTTTTCCAAATAAGCGCTGTAAAAGGCCTTATTGTTTTTGTGTTTTGTTATGTTATGTTATTTTTTAAACAAGCTCAACATGCATGCAAAACCCACATAGTAGTAACTGGTCACCACAAAAATCCCTTCCTCTTCACCAAACTCTTCTCCTTTTATGCATCTTCTTCACAAACATCAAAGCTTACTCTTTCACAATTCAATCTCCACCTCAACACCCTTTTTATCTCTTTACATTCTCTTTCCTTCTTAAATCGAAACTTAATTGGTATTCAGGATCATTGCCATGTTGCGAAAAATGGGTTTGTGTCTGGTGTTTTTGGGGATTCCCATGATGCGTACAAGGTGTTTGAAGAAATGGGTTTGTGTCTGATGTTTTTTGGATTCCCATGATGCGTACAAGGTGTTTGAAGAAATGGGTTTGTGTCTGATGTTTTTTGGATTCCCATGATGCGTACAAGGTGTTTGAAGAAATTAGGTGTCTGATGAATATTATTTTTAAAGCTTTTTTACAGCGCTTTGTCAAATAAGCGCTGTAAAATGTCTTTTTTACTCACTTTCAAAAGAGTCGTTTACAGCGCTTTGTGTGAAAAGCGCTGTAAAAGGTATAAAACACTCATTATTTTATTTTTAAAAGGATCTTTTACAGCGCTTTTTAAGATAAGCGCTGTAAAATGTCTCTTTATTTTATTTTTGTGTTTGGTTTATTTGGGTTGGGATGACATTAAAAACATTTTTATCATTGTTTATTGGATTAAAAATATTGTTATCATTGTCTTTATCACAATACTTTAGGAGATGATGAATTATTAGAAATGAGTATTCTGAAGAATCTATATATATATATGCACTGAGCAAAAGAGAATCTCTCTATTCAGTTCAGTTCAGTTCATGTAAATTACTAATTTATATTCAGTTCAGTTCATGTAAATCAAGCTAAATATAAAACACTCATTGTTACATGAACTTGGTATAAAACACTCAAATCAAGCTAAATATAAGCAGAAAATAAATTAATCAGAAAATAAATTAATCAGAACTTAGTATAAAACACTCAATTCAGATTACATGCATATTTACAATAACACAGTTCAGATTACATGCATAGCTTATATAAAACAATTAAACATATATATACATTAAGATGCCCTTCTTCTTTTCCTGGTGACATTCACATTTGTTTGTCCATTTACAATACGAAACGATGGATTAATCCAAATTCCCTCATCATGATCATCTCTAAGATATAAACCATCATCAGTTGAATCAATTTCATGTGGTTGTTGTGATGTTGCAAATAAAAGATCATTACCAACATCTTCATCATTATTGTTATCATCACTTATTTTATTGGTCGATAGGACAACAGACCATTTATCATTAGAAGGATCAGTGACATAAAACACTTGTTGAGCTTGCGACGCTAAAATAAAAGGCTCGTCTTTGTATCCCACCCTATTAAAATCGACAAGCAAGAATCCTGACTCATCAATCCGAACGCCATTATTATTATCGACCCACTTGCAACCAAATATGGGAACACGAAACATTGTGTAGTCTAACTCCCATATGCGCTCGATAACCCCAAAATATGATAGATTTGCATATATTGGGTTTTTGTCTTTTGCACTTGAGACATGCATCGCTTCAGCTACGAGAGTGACTCCACTATTTTGCATAGTGGTCTGATCATCTTGTTCTTTGGTATAAAATGTGTAGCCGTTAATAACATAACCAGTGTAAGAAAAGACATGTAAGCTCGGACCATTTGCTAGCCACCTCAATCTATTTGAAATTGATCCGGGGTCTATATCAAATTTTGACATTATGTGATTTTTTAACCATGTTACAAAACTTCGATTGTGCTCTCGAGTTATCCAATTTTGATTCCTATTCATGTTCAAACGAGATAACTGATCAATGTGTATTGTAACATACGGTTGAACCTCATCATCATTGTGCAGAACATACAATTGTGCCTGCTCCCATTCTGTCCTTGATATAGTCAGTAGTCTCCTTCCAGTTATCCCTTCTCCTGATAGTCTTCCCGAATGACGAGACATGGGAAGCCCTATGGATTCAACATTGGACAGATATTCAGTACAAAATTCAGCAGCCTCTTCAACAATGTATCGTTCAGCAATACAACCTTCTGGTCGACTTCTACTTTTTACGTACCCTTTTAATATTTTCATATATCGTTCTATCGGATACATCCATCTCATATAAGCTGGCCCACAAAGTTGTGTCTCCTTAACCAGATGAACAGTAAGGTGAACCATTATATCAAAAAACGATGGTGGGAAATACATTTCAAGCTCACACAAAGTAACAACAATTTCCCTCTGCAATGTCGGTAATTTCTGAGGGTCGATCACTTTACTACAAATTTCCCTGAAGAAGAAACATAATCTAGTTAAGGCTAGTCGAACTTTTTCAGGTAAAATGGAACGTATACCTATTGGTAGCAAATGCTCCATTATAATATGACAATCATGGGTCTTCAAACCTTTTAACTTGAGGTCTTTCATACAAACCAAATTTTTAATGTTCGAAGAGTATCCTTCTGGAACTTTAACTTCGTGTAGAAATTTACATAAAACAATTTTTTCCTTTCTAGATAGAGTATGAGCGGCTGGAGGTAGATATGTGCGATTTCCTTTCTTTACTGGAGCCAGTTCATTTCTTATTCCCATATCGACCAAGTCCAATCTTGCATTGACGCCATCTTTAGACTTTCCTGGAACATTGAGTAACGTACCAATAACACTTTCAAATACATTTTTTTCAATATGCATCACATCGAGGAAATGTCTTACATACAATGACTTCCAATATGGCAATTCAAAGAAAATTGACTTTTTCTTCCACCCAGTTTTCACCAGCTCTCCCGCAAAAGGTTTGCCAAATTTATTGGTCAAACCTTGTACTTTTTCAAGTATTTGATATCCAGTCGGTGCTAAAGGAGCTTTACCTTCCTCTGATTTTCCATTGAATGCATTTCTCCACCCACGATACTGATGACTATAAGGTAAAAATCTACGATGTCCAAGAAACACATTCTTCTTACAATGTTTCAACCGCATCCAATTTGTACTCTCTTCACATATAGGACATGCACACTGACCTTTAATGCTATATCCTGATAAATTACCATATGCTGGAAAATCATTAATTATGCCGAACAACATAACCCTTAAATTGAAACATTCTTTCTTATACCCATCATAAACTTCCACACCTGTCTCCCACATACTTTTTAAATTTTCGATTAGAGGAGTCAAGTATACGTCGATATCATTCCCCGGTTGTTTGGGTCCAGAAATTAACAGAGACAACATCATAAACTTACGCTTCATACATAACCATGGAGGTAGGTTATATATTACCAAAATCACAGGCCACGTGCTATGTGAGATGCTTTGAAGACCATGTGGATTCATTCCATCAGTAGAAAGTGCAAGTCTTAGATTTCTTGACTCTATCCCGAATTCAGGATACTCGTGATCAATTTTTGCCCATTGTGGGGAATCTGCAGGGTGTCGAAACATTCCATCTCTAATTCTTTCATCTGCATGCCATGTCAAGTGTTTTGAATCTTCTTCACTGCGATACATGCGCCTAAATCTTGGTATTATAGGAAAATACCACACGACTTTTGCTGGAGTAGATTCTTTCTTCTTATATCGAGAGACATTGCATTTCGGACACGCCTTAAGTAGTTCATATTCGTTTCGAAATAAAATGCAATCGTTAGGACACGCATGAATCCTTTCGTAACTCATTCCAATAGAACACAAAATCCGTTTAGCCTCGTAGGTTCGACTGGGAAGTTCATTATCATCTGGCAACATATCTTTTATGAGTGTTAATAATTCCGTAAAGCTTTTATCAGACCATCCATTACTCGCTTTTAAGTTGTACAACTTTAATATCGCTGACAGTCTTGTGAATTTAGTACAACCATTATATAATTCTTTCTCTGCATCACTCAACAAACTTTCAAACATTTTAGGACAATCTCGAAGATCTTCTTCAACTGCTTTTGCAATCTCATCAACTCGGTCCGGCTCATATGTATCTGTATCGAAATCAGTTGAAGCATATGTAGAACTATTCTCAAAATTAATGTTTCCTTTTTTTTTCTCACCATGTCTTATCCAACATGTGTAGCTTTGATCAATTCCATTACATACTAGATGTCCTTCTAATTCATCTTCTCTAACACGTTTTCCAAAACAACATTTTAAACAAGGACAAACTACTCTATTTGGATCTTTTGCATTCTTCACTGCAAACTCAACAAACTCCTTCACTCCAATTTCATACTCTTTTGACAATCGATTGGCTGAAATCCATTTCCTATCCATATTATACCACCTATATAAATGCAGTAACAAAAATAATAAGCTTTCAAAACATATCAACAAGTTTCAAAAAGAAACCAATATCAACTAAAAATTTCAAAACAGAACAGATCATGTGGTATGAGTTTTTGACAATTTTTGACAATTTCAAAACAGAACAGATCATGTGGTATGAGTTTTTGACAATTTTTGACAATTTCAAAACAGAACAGATCATGTGGTATGAGTTTTTGACAATTTTTGACAATTTCAAAACATAACAGATCATGTGTAAAAAATACCTTAGACAACGTAGATGGCCGCACAGTACGTAGAGGATATTAGGGTTCGCAACGTATATAATTATTTGAAAGATGTAGAGGATATGAGGGTTTCCAACGTATATAATTATTTGAAAGATGTATTTTACAGCGCTTGTGAAAAAAGCGTTGTAATAGGTAGTTAAATTCAATGAAAGCGCATGTGTTTTACAGCGCTTGTGAAAAAACCGCTGTAACTGATTCGCGAAAGCGCTTCCGTTTACAGCGCTTTTTTGACAAGCGCTGTAAAATCCTTATAACGTGATGCGCAAACGTTATATGACCTACTACAGCGCTTTACATAAAAAGCGTTGTAATAGCGCTTGTGTTTAGAAAGCGCTGTAAAATGGGCGCTGTTAAATGTCATTTCTGGCGTAGTGTTAATACTATTTATTGAGCACCAAACTTGTTTGAAATTAATTTCAACTGCACAATTTGATTTGCTTTTTAACGTATTAATTTTATTACTCTCTGTAAAACATATAATTGCCTTAATTATATTATTGATTGATTGTATTTATTGAACAGAATGTCTTTGGAATTATTAATTAATTTTTATCTCTCATAAAAATATAAATACTATTTTCATCTAAATATAAAATTGATGAGTTGAGATAAGTTAAGTAAAGTTAAATTTTATAAGATTTGAGTATAATTAATTATCTTTCAAAGATTTATCATTTAGGTTTGATCTGACCATTTTCAAAAGTTCTCTCAAAGTTTAAAAACATGTTTAAAAGTCTATTTCACTGCAATTTTATGAAAGTTCATCCATTCTCAACTAGACTTTTGTGAATAAGTTAACACGAGGATTAGTTTAAGTCCCGTTTTAGTATTTAACACAACATTTTAGATTGCCTAACATTAAATCTCATTTTATTTTAATTTTATTTTATAATAATACATTTAAATATGTCAAACATTAATGTATAGATCGTATTAATTACAAAAGTTATTAACAAATTTATAATTTAAAAAAAAATGAATTTTAATATTATAAGAATGGCTTAAATATATTTTTGGTCCTACAAATATCAATCATTTTGATTTTAATTTATATACATTTTTTTTACTTATATCGTTGCAATTTCAAAAAAAAAAAAGTCCTTCATGATTTTTTTATATTAAGTAATATTGATATGACCAATTTTTACATATTTGTTGAATTTGAAGTAATAATATCAATCACAAGGAAAAAGTTTGAATTGTGATCTTTTTTAAAATCTTAATTTCAAATCTAGTGCAAATCAACTCAAGTTCAATTGGTGTCAAAAAAAAAAAATCCATTGGGTGGGTTAAAAATGAATAAAATAAATTATTTATATGTAATATGTAATATGTGATTAGTGAGTATGAAATAAATAAGGATAAGGATAAGAAGATCACACAATAATATGTATCCTTACAATTTGTGAGGTGTTCTTGCTTTCACACTTTCGCACTATCTTTCTTGATCACTCTTGATTAGTTTTAGAATTCACATTTCAACTTGAAATGAATTTTATAGTTATCTTTCACTCCATAAAAGATTTTTACAACATACTCAAACTATTTTAAGAGATAGACTTGAGTTTCAAAAGATATGTATGATAAAAGGGTTTAGGATCAAAATCTATTGATTATCAACAATAACACAATAAAGAGATTCTTGAGTATAATAAGAGAGAGCTGGAATTTTCGCTTGAGTATGATTGTTGAAGTATCGAAACGTTGCATGTGTCTTTTCCTTGATGTTCATTTTATAGTTGAGGAGATGGTTATTACAGTTGTTGCTTAACTTCAGCAAATCGTTTCTCCATATTGAACTTCAATAGACATGTGTGATATTAGATCCATAATGTTCTTCTGTAAAACCATAACATTTTTGTTTCTGTGAAGTAGCAATGTAATCACAAGAAAAAAGAGTTTGAATTGTGCTCCTTTTAAAATTTTGATTCACGTGCTTAATTTAAATTAACTTAAGATCACTCTTGGTTGGAACAAAATATCTAGAATGTTCTGGATATGTTAGAAATAAATAAAACAAATGAGTTTAATAAAGTGTGATTTTTGTGTGCAAATAATTAAAGATAAGGGATAGAAAGATCACACACAAAAAGTATATTGGTTCACCCAACTCGGGCTAATCTAGTCCTTACAACCGTTATATTTTACACTATGTACTTCAGAACAAAAATGTTCTCCTTCACATATTTTTTCTTGATCACACATTGGTCAATTACAATCTTCGCATTTCTCCCTAGAAATAATTTTTACAATCACCTTTTAATCTAGAAAAGGTTTTTACAAACACACTTAATCTAACATAAAAGATAGACTTGACTTACAAATGATATGTATGATAAAAGTGTTTGAGATCTTGAAACTTCTCAACACTAGTTTGAGATTAATAAAGTCAAAATCAGTAAATGATGATTCACAAATATAGTGAAGAGAGATCGAGTTTGCTTGAAGATTTTTTAACTTGTTATTATTTGAACAAGTGTTGGCAGATTTGTAAATTAAACTTTTGCCTTCATCTTCCAATTGATCTTCAATTTATAGATGATAAAAAGTTTTGATTATTCAGTGAATATTGAATATAGTCATTGGACACACTTCTCAAATGTCATATCTATTTTAAAGAAATTAAACATGTGTTTATATTGTTGTATAGAACGTTCTTGACAAACGAAAAATATTTTTGCTTTTGAGTTTGATGAAAAACGTGAATGAGTGAGTAAATGAGCTATCAAATATCAGTTGGTACTCTTTTAAATTAGAATTATGTAGAGCTTTATGCAGAATAATGTAAGTACAATGTACTTGCATTCTTGCTCATAACTCATCAATTTGGAGATCAATCTTGTCATCAATCTGGAGGTTGTTTTTCTCGTTTGGGCATTCATCTCGAGTTATAGGCTAGACCACTGATTTGAGTAATCTGAGTTGCCTGGATGTCTAATTCACTTAAAATCTAGGATTGATTCATTTCAGTTTTAGAATAAATGTGTCATCAAACTAGATATCAAACTGCGTGTTTTCTTTTACAAGTAGGTATCCAAATATTTACTTTTAATTGCTCATTAAATATTAGAAAACTCGTGTGTGAAATGCTAACTAATTTACTGCATGTTATCCTTCTAAAATGATTCTTATTGTCAATTGTTCTTTAATATAGCAACCAACACATTATGGTGAATGTCCTTCCATCATTCTTTTGTTGAAGTAATATTATCTACAATTTCTATTTGGTGTTGCTCATGTTGAATCTTGGTTTTTTGTTTGTCTATTTATACAATTTATGTTCCTTAAATAACACTCAAGTACAATAAATAGTAGCTCACCATTTATAAAACTTAATCATTAATTTGATAAGTTTGTTGTGACTAAAATAAATATATCAAAAATGTTTTTTATATGATTTTATTTGATTACCTATCTATAAAGAAATCACTCAAAAAAACATGTTAAATAACAACATAATCAAAATTATAATTAAGTGATTAATTAACTAATAATATTGATCTTCAAAACACACTTGATTTAGAATTATGATTCAACATAATATACAAATGATGTTGATTATACAATTGACAACAAACAAACAAACAAATGCCTCTATTTAGATAGAGTTATGATTGCGTTTCAGCAAGTGTACTGAATCGTTGCAAGTAATAATAAAACGGTAGTACCGAGTGTCGAACTCAAGGATTGCGTTTTACTATTGAATTATATTTGATTTCTAAAATTGAACAAAAAGGTTCCCAAGTTGATTGAAATAATGTTTGAAATTAACAACAATAATAAAATTGATCTTTTATAATGAGAAAAATGTCAGGGATGAGTTTCACTTCGAATCCAACCTTGGTGTCTAATTTGATCCTAGTTAATGAATTCCTTTATTGAATTATTACCGAATTCTCTTTATTATTCTTGCCCTAATGTCTTAGTGATAGAACCTTTAATTCCAAAGTAACCCCTAATTTCTTAGTGGATTTAAGATTAGAATTAAGCATTACCGTATAGAAATTCTCTTGTAAATTATTGCTTTGCAACTAATTTAATTGGTTTCATGACCTGTATCTATCCCTAGACTACAAATTCATGAATTTCTCATCTCAAGCATTCGTAAAGTCCACTTCCGTTTCAAAATACAAATCGTAGAACATTTTAATGTTGATCAAGCAATAAAAAGCATTAAGCACAGACATGAGAAAAACAATTCAATAAACTCATTCATATAACTAGAAATCAAATCAGAAAAATAAGGGTTTCATCTGGTTACACTCATCCCTAACAAATAGGGTTTAGTTACTCATGACAGAGATACAAAAGATAAGGGTTAAAGAAGAATTACAAGAATGATTCATGGATGATTCTTGATAAAACTGCTTCAATGGCGTTAGAAACGGCCGTCTTTGAGTTTCTATGCTAGGGCACAAGTCTCCCAAGTTCCCAAGAGTGAAAAAGATGCCTAAAACAGTAAAAATCTGCGTTTTTATGATTCTGGTGCGCGTCGCGCGCCCCAGGCGCGCAGGGCGCGCTCTAGGCTTGCGTTGACAGAACTGAAACACGAGAAATGCGCTCCAGGTGCACAACATCTGCTGTCTGATGTATTTTGCATTTTTCTCATCTTTTGCGTCTGAATTGGGTCGATTTTTCACCAAAATTCAGCACTGCACTAAAACAAAACGCAATGTAAAATTACGACAAATTCCTACTTAATCAACGAAATAAAAACAAAAAACATTTTATTAACTCAAAGAACAAAAATCAACAAAATGTATCAAATAAATCCTTAATTTAACTGATGATTGAGGATAAATAAGACTAAAACAGTGGGAAAATATGCATATGATGAAGAGTCATCACAACCCCAAACTTAATCTATTGCTTGTCCCCAAGCAACAATTAATTTCATATTTGGTCCTGTTAAATGCACACTTAAATTCAATTTCTCAAATTACATCAAACTCAAATTTCAAAGTTCTTGCTACTGCAAAACATTCATCATGCTCTATGGTTGTTTTCAAAAATACAGACAACAAGATTTGTACACCTTGGCATTCATTCATCAAATTCAACTCTCTCTTCACACAATCTCACCAAAATTTCTCTCAAGTGTTTAGAAAGGGTTATGAATTTATCGCTCAAATCCTAGAACATGCATCACGCTACTATAGGCTTGAAAAAATTCTAGTTAGCAATCACAATGCAGTAAATACATACCTTTTTGGAGGACTTTCGGGTTGTAATGGGGCTTAGGTAAGGGTAGGACATTTTAGGATAGTAGGCTTTACCACTTGGAGTTAGGCATACATTTCCAGATTATTCTACCATATTTTTTTTTTCTTCACCTTTTCATTATGGAGATTCTCAGACATTGACAAAAGAACCAAGAAGATATATTTTGTTTTTGTTTTTGTTTTTCTTCTTTCTTCTTTCATTTTATTTTTCTTCTTTTTATTTTATTTTTTTTTATTTTCTTTTTCTGAGAATCACCACCCCAAACTTAGAAAGTTGCTATCCCATGAGCAACCCCAAACTTAGAATTTTATCAAGACAAGAATTTTTTTCTACCTAACTCCAAGTAAGGTGATTTAGTTAAAGTTATGTGTTTTTCTTGTAATGTGGCTAGTAATCGAAATAAAAGGGCAAGGCTCAAAGGGGCTAGCAAAGGGTAAAATTTTCATAGGGTAGTTAGAAAGGCTCAAACGACCAATAAAATTGCCTCAATGTATGCATAAATTACAAGTGATGCAAGTCAGAATTAGTGCAAGTTCTAGAGGGATAACACATGTCTGGATAATCACACAACAAAGAATTTAAGTGTTTAGGCTCAAAAGCTCACAGCTAGGATAATAAGAGAGAGTATGAACAATCAAAATAAAGCCAACATGCTTCTGAAAAGTTAAAATTGTATTTTTGAAAAATTGATGGCATATTAGCCTTCTACAACCATTTAGTAATCAAGAATGCATGCATTAGGAAGGCTTGTCGACCTGAGCAATAACATAATCTATGAAATAAAATTTAACTTGCAAAATCACAAACAGAAATTTTAAGATCAAGTGCAAGTTATTACAACTGTTTCATCATAGTACACATTTAGTGAAAGGAACACAAAACATGAAGAAAAGAAAGTCAACATACAATGAAATTAAACAAAGAAAACGAGAAAATGGAAAGCAACAGGACAAACAACAGAAAGAAAAAAGAAAACAAAAGAAAGAAAAAAAAATTCAAAAACAAAAGAAAGAAAACTTCTCTAGTTTAGCAATTCAAGGATCCTCGTTTAGATCGTCTGCTCCTGTTCCGCTATGGTCGCCGGTATACTGGTGAGGTGTAAATAAATCAGCATAAAACATGCCTCCCAGTGTCTGTTGAGAGGAGGCAAATGCTCGATAGAGATTGGTCATCCCCAGTTCTAATCTGGCCTGTCTATCACGCTGATCAATCATCACTTGTTCCATCATAGTTTCCAATCTACTGATTCTGTCTTCGTTAGAGAGCTGGGATGGGTGTGGAGGGTGGTGCTGTGGTTCCTGTGGTTCAGTATTTTCCTCTGTTGGCATTGCTGCTGGTGGGGCAACAGGATGGTCTGCTGGAATCATAGAGTGTTTTGTTATCCATCTTGCAGTGATTGGAGTAGCTGGTTTCAACATTTCTTCGCCTTGTTTTGGTACCACTC
>NC_021161.2:5364982-5369776 GCF_000331145.2 Cicer arietinum
CAAACAGTTGGAATGCAAGCATAGTAATGGTTGTGACATTTTATCAAACAGTTGGAATGCAAGCATAGTAATGGTTGTGACATTTTATCAAACAGTTGGAGTGCAAGCATAATAATGATTGTGACATTTTATCAAACAGTTGGAATGCAAGCATAATAATGGTGGTGACATTTTATCAAACAGTTGGAATGCAAGCATAATAATGAATGAACAACCCCCAATCTCGCAACCATTAACACCATTCGATCTCATTAAACAAACATGCGTGTATGCATAATGTATACATTTAGCATATATTCAAATTTAAAAGAGAAAAACCCACATGCATCAGTAAACAAGAATGAGTTGATATTAGAGGTTTGGGGAAACTTACTTGAGGATGGGATGAGTGTGGATATGAGAGGGAAACTTACTTGAGGATGAGACAATTTTCGAGATTGTGTGAAGGGAGGGAGCTTGACCTTCAATGATAATGGTGTTTGTGAAAGAGAAGAGGTTTACTTACTTGTAGTGTTTAAAAGCCCAGCCTTGCCAGGATTTCTGTGAAATGCGCTTCAAGCGCTCCAGGACGCGCTCCAGGCGCGCATTTGCAGAGGCCAAACCTGGGAAATGCGCTTCAAGCGCCCCAGGGCGCGCTTCAGGCGCGTGTTCACAGCGCTGAATATCCTGAAATGCGCTTCAGGCGCGCGGCTTGCGCTTCAGGCGCGTTTTCACAGCACTGAATATCCTGAAATGCGCTTTAGGCGCGCGGCTTGCGCTTCAGGCGCATTTTCACAACACTGAATATCCGGAATTGCGCTTCAGGCGCACGGCTTGCGCTTCAGGCGTGTTTTTCTCCCTCTCAACTGAAAAAAACAATCCCCAACACATTTTTATGACTTCTTGCTTATACTAAACATCAAGAATGAATAAAATTAGTAATTCAAAACTAAAATTGAAAGTAAATGAAGTGATATTAAACTAAAATGCAAAGGATATGAAGTTGGGTTGCCTCCCAATAAGCGCTTGTTTAGTGTCCTGAGCTTGACAATTCATTCTTCAAATGGCAACCAGATGGATGGACTCCATCGAAAGTTTCGACTCTTCCCCGAAATACGATTTGAGTCTTTGTCCATTGACCTTGAAGTTCCGATCGGAGTGTATATCTTTCAATTCGACGGCCCCGTGCGGAAATACCTTGGTTACCTTGAAAGGGACCGACCATCTTGACTTTAGTTTTCCGGGAAACAACTTCAATCTTGAGTTGAATAGGAGAACTAGTTCTCCTTCTTGGAATTCCTTGAATTTGATTTTTTTGTCATGCCATTTCTTAGTTTTTTCTTTATATATCTTGGCATTCTCATAAGCAAAATTCCGGAATTCCTCTAACTCGTGAAGTTGAAGAATTCTCGCCTCTCCCGCCTTGCCCAAGTCAAAGTTCAAGTACTTCGTCGCCCAAAATGCTCGATGTTCAAGTTCGAGAGGTAGATGACAAGCTTTACCATACACAATTTGATACGGTGACATACCCAGGGAGGTCTTAAAAGCTGTTCGTTAGGCCCAAAGTGCATCATCAAGTTTCGTTGACCAATCTTTTCGTGAGGCAGTTACTGTCTTTTCTAGGATTCGTTTAAGTTGCCTGTTGGAGACTTCAACTTGCCCACTAGTTTGTGAATGGTATGGGGTTGCCACTCTATGACGCACATTATATTTCTTTAGAAGGTATTCCATATTCTGGTTTATTCCCATCGTCATCTAACAAGGCTCGAGGCACACCGAAGCGAGCGAATATGTTCTTCTTGAGAAAGGCGATAACCTGTTTCGAATCATTTGTTGGAGTAGCTATTGCTTCAACCCATTTTGAGACATAATCCACCGCCACCAAAATATAAACTTTGTTGTATGACGATGGGAATGGGCCCATGAAATCAATACCCCACACATCGAACACTTCTACTTCTAATACAGGATTTTGCGGCATCTCATCCCGTTTTGAGATGTTACCGGTGCACTGGCATCGATCGCATTTCTTCACATGGTTGAATGCATCTTTGAATAATGAAGGCCAGAACAACCCCGATTGTAGAACTCTTGCTGCAGTTCGGTCACCACTGAAATGACCCCCATACTCGGAGTCGTGGCAGTGCCACATTACCTTTTCTTGTCCCTCCTCGGGCACACATCTTCCCAACAGCCCATCCACTCCTCTTTTGTACAGAAAGGGTTCATCCCATACATAGAATTTGGCATCGTGGATAAACTTCTTTCGTTGTTGGTAAGTGAAATCAGATGGGATTGTACCCCCCACCTTGAAATTTAGCAAAGTCGGCAAACCAAGGTACCGTGGTAATGGCAAAGATGTGCTCATCAGCAAATTGATCTCGAATCGGTCTGATGTCCTCATTCTCTTCAACCTTCTCCAATCGAGATAGGTGGTCAGCCACAGTGTTCTCTGACCCCTTTTTATCCCGGATCTCAATGTCAAATTCTTGTAGTAATAGGATCCATCTAAGCAACCGTGGTTTTGATTCCTGCTTAGTAAACAAATACCTCAAGGCAGCATGATCAGTGTAAACAATAACTTTCGATCCTAATAAATAAGACCGAAATTTATCAAAAGCATAGACTACAGCTAATAATTCTTTTTCAGTTGTAGCATAATTGTGTTGTGCCTGATTTAAAACATGACTAGCATAGTAGATCACATGCAACATCTTGTCTTTTCTTTGTCCCAGAACTGCCCCAATAGCACTGTCACTTGCATCACACATGATTTCAAAAGGTAGTGACCAGTCAGGTGCAGTGATGATGGGGGCAGTTATCAGCTGGTTTTTCAAATTGTTAAAAGCATGCAAACAATCCTCATTGAATTCGAAAGGTGTGTCTTTCGCAAGTAAGTTTGTAAGTGGTTTTGCAATTTTTGAAAAATCTTTTATAAACCTTCTATAAAATCCAGCATGGCCTAAAAAGCTTCTAATGCCTTTCTCGTTGGTAGGGGGGAAGTTTTTCAATTACTTCAACTTTGGCCTTGTCTACCTCGATCCCCTTGTGGGAGATTCGGTGGCCTAAAACAATTCCCTCCCTTACCATAAAATGACATTTCTCCCAATTTAGGACCAAGTTGGATTTTTCACACCTTTCTAATACAAGAGATAGATTAATCAAACAGTTATCAAAGGATGAGCCAAATACAGAAAAGTCGTCCATGAATACCTCAATATGTTTCTCAATCATATCAGAAAATATGGACATCATGCACCTTTGAAATGTGGCTGGCGCATTACATAATCCAAATGGCATTCTTCGATAAGCAAATACCCCATACGGACATGTAAATGCAGTTTTCTCTTGATCCCCGGGTGCTACAGCTATCTGATTGTACCCTGAATAGCCGCTTTTCTTGCTCCTCCTCGGGCACACATCTTCGCAACAGCCCATCCACTCCTCTTTTGTACAGAAAGGGTTCATCCCATACATAGAATTTGGCATCGTGGATAAACTTCCTTCGTTGTTGGTAAGTGAACTCAGATGGGATTGTACCCCCCACCTTGAAATTAGCAAAGTCGGCAAACCAAGGTACCGTGGTAATGGCAAAGATGTGCTCATCAGCAAATTGATCTCGAATCGGTCTAATGTCCTCATTCTCCTCAACCTTCTCCAATCGAGATAGGTGGTCAGCCACAATGTTCTCTGACCCCTTTTTATCCCGGATCTCAATGTCAAATTCTTGTAGTAATAGAATCCATCTAAGCAACCGTGGTTTTGATTCCTGCTTAGTAAACAAATACCTCAAGGCAGCATGATCAGTGTAAACAATAACTTTCGATCCTAATAAATAACACCGAAATTTATCAAAAACATAGACTACCGCTAATACTTCTTTTTCAGTTGTAGCATAATTGTGTTGTGCCTGATTTAAAACATGACTAGCATAGTAGATCACATGCAACATCTTGTCTTGTCATTTCTTTGTCCCAGAACTGCCCCAATAGCACTGTCACTTGCATCACACATGATTTCAAAAGGTAGTGACCAGTCAGGTGCAGTGATGATGGGGGCAGTTATCAGCTGGTTTTTCAAATTGTTAAAAGCATGCAAACAATTCTCATTGAATTTGAAAGGTGTGTCTTTCGCAAGTAAGTTTGTAAGTGGTTTTGCAATTTTTGAAAAATCTTTTATAAACCTTCTATAAAATCCAGCATGGCCTAAAAAGCTTCTAATGCCTTTCTCGTTGGTAGGGGGGAAGTTTTTCAATCACTTCAACTTTGGCCTTGTCTACCTCGATCCCCTTGTGGGAGATTCGGTGGCCTAAAACAATTCCCTCCCTTACCATAAAATGACATTTCTCCCAATTTAGGACCAAGTTAGATTTTTTCACACCTTTCTAATACAAGAGATAGATTAATCAAACAGTTATCAAAGGATGAGCCAAATACAGAAAAGTCGTCCATGAATACCTCAATATGTTTCTCAATCATATCGGAAAATATGGACATCATGCACCTTTGAAATGTGGCTGGCGCATTACACAATCCAAATGGCATTCTTCGATAAGCAAATACCCCATACGGACATGTAAATGCAGTTTTCTCTTGATCCCCGGGTGCTACAGCTATCTGATTGTACCCTGAATAGCCGTCTAGGAAGCAGTAATACTCATGTCCGGCTAACCGCTCAAGCATCTGATCAATGAAAGGGAGCGGGAAATGATCCTTCCTCGTGGCACTGTTCAATCTCATGTAATCAATACACACTCTCCAGCCTGTAACCGTCCGAGTAGGAATTAACTCGTTCTTTTCATTTGTGATGACAGTC
>NC_021161.2:5370276-5432434 GCF_000331145.2 Cicer arietinum
AGCCAAAAATCCAAAATATACCAAAAATACATAAAAGGTACTTTAAAATTATGGGTCTTACAATTTTGTTGGCAAAATTTTCAGTACACAATTTATACTATAACTATCGTAAATTTTGTATCTTGAAATTTCCAGAACATAAATTACACCGTCAAAAATTTTGAAAACACAATTCCTGAAAGTGTTCATTTGTGTATTGGATTTTTCGAGGAAAAATTTAAGTACTAGAAATTTTTCAACGAGGGGTACGAATTTAATATACCATAAATAATAATTAATACTTAGCCCACCCTCACCTTCATCTTGGTACCTCATCATCCTCCGTGTACACTGATCCTCATCAGAGATAGATATATGAGTCTGCTCTTTCATGTCATCATTTTCCATTATAAATTGTGTCTTCTACGCGATGTTGTCGGACGAACCCTTTCCAGAGCAGCATTCATAGACGATCACATATTCTTGCTACAGCTTTGTCGTCTCTACCTCTGGCCCTACCTATTGAAAAAAATAGTTAAAATCAAATTAATTAATATAATATAATATAAAATTAAATTTAAAGAATTAATTTAAAAAATATTTTTTAAAAAAATCAAACAACTACAGGAAAATCCGTGGATGAAGTTTCTCGGTAGCTTCCGATAATATGAAGTTGAAGTTTGCCGGTAGTGTATTTTTTCTGAAAAACTTGAAATAAGTTTCTCCAGGGATCTTTAAAAATAACTTCCGAAAGTGATATTATGTACTGAAAAACTTTTTTCAAGTTTTCTAGAGTTGAAGTTGTGTAGCGGAAAACTTAAAAAAAAAAATCCGATAAAAAATAATTTTTTGACGGTCACTTGTGTACTCCGGAAATGTTAAAATAAAAAAAATAGTCATATTTACTATATATATAAAAGGATATTTTAATCTTTTTATTTATATTTTAGGGTACATGGATAAAAGAGGTGGTACATAATAAAATTTTCTTCTTTTAAGAGATTTACCTAATGCACTCTCAATGATTAAAGTGAACCCAAAACTTATAATTAAGTTAGAAAAAACTCGAATAATCTCATCAAAATATTTTTTTTAAACTATCTTATTTACAATTTTACCATTATTTATTTCAGTTGCCGATTTTTTTAACCTATACCTATATATAAAAAAGATGTTATTTTTAATTCATTTGACCATTATTTTATTTATAATTTTATCATTTTTTATTGATTAAATAGTTGTATTTTTTTCATAAAATAAAATTATACAAAAGTTTATAACTCCTATTATTTTTATAAAAAAATGGATAGACAGACACATGCACACTAATATATAAATATAAATAGGTTTAAATATGTATTTGGTCTCTGCAAATATATCATTTTTTTATTTTAGTTCTGGTAATTATTATTTTTTATTTAGTCCTCCCAAAATCATTTTAGTCCCTAAAAAATAGTTGATAAACTGCCATGACACATAGCCTATAAATACATACCAACACATCACATTTTATGATATAATAAAAATTAAAATAATTTATATCATTAATTAAGAAATTTATTTATTGATCATTTAAAATTTAGAGATTTTCGGAAAACTCTTCATTATTTACATGTTGATTTGATGTTAGATACCAAAGTCAATATTTAATTGTACCGGACTATATAAAAAAACAAAAACTTACAAGGACTAAAATGAAAAAGTCATATATTTACATTGACCAAATATATATTTAAACCAAGATAATACCATGTCTTGATATGATTTCTTTCCTTTTAATTTAACTATTTATTTAATATATTTTATTTCTAATTTCATCTTTCTTTATTTAATTAAATAATTTTTAAAATATCTATAAATTATGAGAATAAAGTTAATGCATTGATAATGTAAAATTATTTTATTTTGTCATTTAATTATAACATGCTACAATATCAACTAGTTAAATAATTATCGGTAATTTATAAATCGTATAATATGATATGACAGAATAAATAATTAGACTTTAATAATTACAAAATTATTTTACATTGTCGGTAAGCTATATTTGCACTCATACTATTATATAAAATGATTATAAATGTTAGTATGATTTTTTTCCTTTATTTAAATAATTATTTTATTAATTTTTATCCTTTATTTAAACAATTCTTTCATTATATTTATGGATTAAATAACTAATTTTTTTAAATAATTATATAAAATTTCGTGAATTTTACTATAATTTTAGTGGTTAATTTGTATTCAATGTCGGTGTAAATTTTTTTATTCAATTAACAAATGATAACTATGTAAATATTTTTATAAGTACTTATGATACAAGTCAAATATTACAAAATATATTATAATTTGATACGATTAACAAATTATAACCTTGTAAATAATTTTACAAGTGATTATAACACAAATCAAATATTACTAAAGATATTATATAAGATATTATATGTAAGACCAACGATTTTCTATATTAGTGTTAATTTCGAGGACGAAACTATTTTACACTAATTGAATGTAAGAATCACATTTTTTTCTTTATTATTATTAATGAGTAAAATATATTTTTATTTATTTATTTAACAATTTAAAATGTGGTTGTTATTATTAATCTTTTTATTCAATTATTATTTTTGAAAAGTATATATATGTATGATATGATTTATTTAATTTGACTAATTTTGTTTGCTAAGTATTTAAAAAAAAAGTTTATAATAATAACAATTTTAATAGAAAAGAAAGAAGCATGAATTGGGAAAGAGACGTTAAAAACAAAATTACATTAATTTTGGGAGTAAATATTTAGGGTCTTAATGGGCTTAAGTTGAAAACAATACGTTAATCAACTATAGTGATAGAAAAATTAAGAAAGAAAACCTCTGCGATTCACAATTTGAATACTCATATACAACTGTAATATGTGGTACTCAATTAGGAGACTTTGAAGATGAAATCTATTTTGGATAGTTAGTTTCCAGTTAGTTAATTGTAACTACTTTTGTTACTCCTAAATTGTAAACAAGATGTATATAAGCCAAAGCAAACAAGGCTGGAAAAACAAAGAGTGTAGACAAAAGAGAATGCAAGCTGCATTTTTTGCATAGTGCAGAAAAACTGGCAACATATAATCTAACAAACATTGTAATCTTTTCATCTCATTTTGTGTGTTAATTTTGGCATTGAAAGCTTTAAATTTGTGAGTCAGAAAATAAAGAATGTTCTCTGTTTTACAATCTCATCAATCTCCATTTTATATTCAATCAATCTTAGTTTTATAGAAACCAAGAACATTTTTGGTTTATTGACTGATTGATCTTCGTTTTAACAAAAACTGGTATTAGAGCACGAGTTTATTCGATCCAAAGGAAAGATGGCATCAACAAATAATGTACTTGAAAAATTCGATGGGAATAATGATATTGGGTTATGGCATCTCAAGATCAAATCGTTGTTGGTTCATCAAGGTTTGGCAGAAGCACTGGAGGAGAGAAAGACATGGCATCCATACTTACTGAAAATAAGAAGAAGGGTACGTGAACAAGGCTCATACTGCTTTAATCTTGAGTCTTGGAGACAAGGTTATGAGGAAAGTGTCAAAAGAGACCTCTGTAACAGGTATTTGACTCAAGTTATAATCTTTATACATGACAAAATCACTAGTGAATCATTTATACTTAAAACAAAAGATAAATACTTTCAAGATGCAATCTGGGAGGTTAATTGAAGATCATATGGATGAGTTTAATAAGATTGTTTTAGATCTTGAAAATATTGATGTAAAATTGGATAATGAGGATCATGCCTTACTGTTGATAAATTCACAACCAAGCTCTCTTGAAAATTTGTGTGATACACTCCTTTATGGTAGAGATTCTTTGTCATTAGAAGAAATGCAAGCTGCACTAATTTCAAAAGAATTAAAGACGAAGTCCGATTGAAAAGAAGAAAGCAGTGGTGAGGGACTATTTCTTAAGGCCAAGGCAGTGAAGAAGAATAAAAAACAGAAGAATAAGTTCAAGAATAAAGAAAAATGACAAGTAAAAATGAAGTCTTTTATATGCAAGAAAGAGACGCATTTCAAGAAAGAACGCTCAAACTTGAAAGGAAAGAAAGCATCAAATAGTGATGATGATTATAGAAATGCATCTATAGCCTCTGAAGGATATGAAAGTACAAAAGTTCTTATGGAAAGTTCAATTGAAATCATGGATGATGACTGGGTGCTTGACTCAGGGTGTTCATTTCACATAACCTCAAATATAGATTGGTTTCTTGACTACAAATAATTTGATGGAGGCAAGGTGATTATGGGGAACAAATCAGCTTGCAAGGTAGTTGGAATTGGACCAATCAAGCTAAAACTGGAAAATGAACTATGAATATTTTCTCCAAAGTCAGACATGTTACGAAGCTTAAGAGGAACTTAATTTCTATAGGAGTGCTGGAAGAAGTTGGTTGTTCGTACAAAGTAGAGAAATGTACTCTAAAAGTGCTAAAAGGATAATTGGTAATCATGAAGGGAACAAGGGATCATGGTATCTACCTTCTCAATGGTCAAGCAGTGACAGGAATGACAACAGTATAGTCCAAGCAACAAGCAAAACCAACCTATGGCAACAAAGGCTGGGAATGTAAGTCTAAAAGGAATGCAGGTTCTAGACAGACAATGCATGCTAGGAGGTGACAAGATTGGTGATCTTGAATTTTATGAGCATTGTGTGTATGGAAAGATGCATAAATCAAGTTCTCTACAAGGAAACAACATTGCTCAAAAGGAATTCTAGAATATGTTTAGAGTGATCTATATGGCCTTGCCAAGATTGCTTCACATGGAGGTAACAAGTATTTCATTACATTTTTTGATGACTATAGTAGAAAAGTATGGATTTACTTGTTGAAAAGTAAGTGTGAATCATTCAAAACCTTTAAATATTATAAATTTATGGATGAAAATAGAACTGATAAAAGAATTAAAACTTTAAGGACAAACAATTTTCTGGAATCTTGCAGTGAGGAATTCACTAGTTTTTGCAAAACTAATGGAGTGAACAGGCATAGGACTGTAAGACACACACCTCAACAAAATAGCTTAGCTGAAATGATGAATAGAACATTGCTTGAAAAGAATGAGATGCATCATGTCCAATGCATGAATGCCTGCACAGTTTTGGGGAGAAGTTGTCCATACAACTTGCTATTTGATAAAATTAAGTCCTTCAACAACAATTGAACTCAAAGCTCCTC
Organism: Cicer arietinum; assembly: GCF_000331145.2. Lineage (NCBI taxonomy): Eukaryota > Viridiplantae > Streptophyta > Magnoliopsida > Fabales > Fabaceae > Cicer > Cicer arietinum. The sequence continues at coordinate 5,375,494 of NC_021161.2, forward strand.
GAGAGATGTGGACTGAACATCTTGTTAATTACATCATCTAAAATATTTGGGTGTGAACCATATTATCATGTAAATGAAGGAAGGCTAGTTCCTCGAGCCAAGAAATGGTACTTTGTTGGATATCCAAGTGGTATAAAAGGTTATAGGATATGGTGTCCTGAAAGTAGGAAATGTATCATCAATAGAGATTTTAAGTTTCAAGAGGTTGGACTATACAAGTCCTTAACCAAGGCTGCTAATGTAAATTCACATCAAACTAAAGCTGATAGGTTTGATCTTAAGGTGGAGCAAGCTGCAAAAAGGAAGAAAGATCAACAAAAACCAAGAACGTTCTTGGTTTTAGAAAGACAACAGACTCAACAAGACAAGACTGATGCAAACTCAACTAAATGCGATATGTTCCAAGATCGTGACAATTCAACATAAAAGAAAGTAGATGACTACAAATTCCCATATCGTTATAAGATCGTGTTTTAATCAATTGAAATCGTTATTGGCTACAAATTCATATTATTTGGTTAATAATTTTGTAATAGTTTTAGTGTTGATGAAATTTTTAGAAACCTTATTGATGTTAATTATAACCACTTTTCTATAAACATTTTGAAAGTTGTTGTTATAGTTATTTCTTTTAGAAGATTAATGTTATGATTTTTACGAGACATTTATGTGGAGGTTGTGTTGATTTATAATAATAATAATAATAATAATAATAATAATAATAATAATAATAATAATAATAATAATAATAAAGATCGTGTTTTAATCAATTGAAATCGTTATTGGCTACAAATTCATATTATTTGGTTAATAATTTTGTAATAGTTTTAGTGTTGATGAAATTTTTAGAAACCTTATTGATGTTAATTATAACCACTTTTCTATAAACATTTTGAAAGTTGTTGTTATAGTTATTTCTTTTAGAAGATTAATGTTATGATTTTTACGAGACATTTATGTGGAGGTTGTGTTGATTTATAATAATAATAATAATAATAATAATAATAATAATGTGATTGTTTTAAAAGAATTTGTCTAAATCTTAATATAAACCCAAACTTTCTTTGAGGAGGAGTTAGCAGTTGAAAGAAAAATTAAATATTAAATCAATTATTACTTATTTGAATGTGTGAATCCAGTTGAAGGAGAGTTTTTGGCACATAATTCTATAAATACTTTTGGTAACGGTAAGGGCATCACTCCATTCGTTTTCCTACTTGATTTATATGTGATATAAATGTACTGTGATGTTATGTATTTGTTTTGTTTATGTGTTATTTTCAAAATATGTGGTATATGAATTACATGTTTAAAAATGATATTATGAGATTAAATAATTTGTGTATTTTGATTGGTATTAGATGATTATTCAATGTGATGACTTTATGTATAAACCATGTTGGTTTAGAACAAGGTTGAATGATTTTGGATGCTCTGGTTGAGTGATTTACTTTGTTACTAACTAAAGTGATGACATTCATGCATGTATTGGTTGCCTGAACCTAGTCACGAGTGTGTGATGACAGTTTATTTCAAAGGCAACATGATTCAGAAAAGTAATCAATTGTGGGGTATTGGACATGAAACTCTGAAGAGCATTTGTCCAACGATGGGACATTGTCCAATGGTGGGTTTCTTTGCTCTACAGAATGGTGATATTCGGGAATCATGTATTGGCATATAGTCTAATAAAAGGATTTGTGCATTTTGGTTGATTTGTCTTTGTTGACATATAGTCTAACAAATAAGATTTGTGCATTTTGGTTGATTTGTATCTTTTGTGCTTTGTGATTTTAACTGTTAAATGTAGTATATGATTTATTTATATTTTTGCTATAACAACTATATATGTATGTTTATTCATTCCGTGTTTGTTATTAGAAGATGATCCTTACATTTGAGAGGACATCACATATATTGTTATTGAGCTAATAATGTCGCAAGTTAAACTAGTAGGAGAAATGCGAAGAAACTCAATAGCATGCAGTTAGAGACTCCGAAATACTTTTGTATTGGTATAATACTTATTCAGAGAGTTTTTCACAAGCTAAATTATAACCACTATTTATTTTTGGGTAGCAAAACGTCAAAAAAATTTGGTTTTAAGAGTTTCTTTTGTTTTACATGTTAAATTTACTTTTTGTAATTATCAATAATGTAATTTATTATTTTTGAAAATACAGTTGAAAAAATTATTTGTTGATTTTAAAATAAATGAATATTTAAATTAATCTTATAAATAAATAAAAACAAATATATATTACGTCTAAAATTTTGTTGGTTAATGTTTAAAAAAACGTGATGTTATGTTATAATTTATTTATATTCTAATTTTTATTTTTATAGATAGAAGATAAAAAGTGTAATGATAAATGAACTTTAATTTGTTTTGAAAAAAAACAAGGTGATATTTACTTTTCTCACTCTATACTCAAAAACCCAAAACCCTAAAAACAGAGAAACAGAAATTGGAAACAAATTGTGTTTCTCAGTGAAGCTATGGATTTGCAAGCGAACGATTTCGATCGCATTATGTTCTTCGAGCATGCACGTAAAACCTCTGAAGCTGAATACATCAAGAACCCTCTCGATGCTGATGTTCGTGTCCAATTTCCCCAATTTTATTCTTTTTATTTTTATGTTCCTTGATTTTTTTTCTCATTTTTTGTGGAACTATGAAAGTTTTAAGATTTTCTATTTGATGAATCGATTCATGATTGGTTGATTGAGTTTATTTAGGTTAGTGTTCAGATCAATTTATTTTTGTTGTTGTTGATTTTTATGTTGAAAATCGTGAATAATTTGTTGGAATTTTTTAGTACATATATATGGATGAGTTGTTATGATGCAAATTTTGTGTGTAATTTTTGGTACATATGGAGTTGTTGTGTTGGAAATTTTGTGTATAATTTGATTTTTGGAAATTTTTTTGGTACACAGAGTTGAGTTGTTGTGCTGGAAATTGTGTGAAATTTTTGGTTCTTAAGCTTTTGAATCTCTGCAGAATTTGACAAGATGGGGTGGAGCGTTGTTAGAGTTGTCTCAGTTTCAAAATTTTCCTGAGTCAAAGAAGATGACCCAAGGTGCGTATTCTCTATGATCTAGTTTCTTATTTTTTGTTTTTATAGTTTGTTAGAAAACAAAAACTTAGAAATTCATGAATACGAGATAGCCAATTCATGAATCTCGTATTAAATTTTAATATGTTCATCAAGTAAAATTTGTATGGGCTCTCTTTCACTGTAAATATTAATGAATTTTGATATGGCTGCAGCTGCACCTATTTAATGGCTATGAGAGACATAGATAGACAATTTTCACAATTTTAGCATGACAGGATCTAGTTGAATCTGGAAACATAGTCACTGATGTATATAAATTGAAACAGTTTGATGAAAATTGAACGGTTCATATTTCGAGTTTGTATTTTGAGTCTGATTTACTCCGATTAGAATGTGAGTCGTCTGATATTGTATCTAATAGTTCTAATTTACTGATTGACTCGTCATATTTTGACTACTGCAAATTGGGTGGTTATGCTTTAATTTTTGATTTTAAACATTACTTTGTGTTTTGTGCATTTCTCACTTAAAACTTGATTTTGCAGAGGCTATTTCAAAGCTGGAGGAGGCTCTTTCTGTGGATCCCAACAAGCATGATGCTCTTTGGTGCCTCGGAAATGCTCTCACTTCACAGGCATTTTTAATCCCAGACCAGGAGGAGGCTAAAGTTCATTTTGACAAGGCAGCTGTGTACTTTCAACAAGCTGTTGATGAGGTACGTACAGCTGTAATTCAGGATAATTGAATGTATCATTACAGTGTGGGAAGTATTTTTCTTGATGACTTGTATAAATAATGTATAACAGAGTGATTTTGTTTTATATAGGATCCTTCAAATGAACTTTACCGCAAATCATTGGAAGTGGCTGCTAAGGTATGTTCTATATAATGTAATGATTTTGTATCATATTGTCAACTGTCATGCTGTTTTAATGGCATTTCGTCATCTGTTGTGTTTGGAAGTTGTAATACCTCTGTAATATAGAAATGACTTTTGTAATTTGTTTGGTTTTGTCGTCATATGCTTTTTAATTTCTTTTTTGTTATAAAGGTTGAGGAAACTAAGATTTTTTATTTGTCATGCTGGTATCTAAATCCCCTGTTTATTATCTGCTTGTTTTTTCCTTGCAAAACTGATGAAAAACCATTGGACGTTCAATTGGTCTTCCTATTGAAGAGACCCCAACCTTGAAAATCTTATTTCTTCTTAAAAAGTGCACTTTTTCTTTCTTAAGTGGAGGGATTTGTATCACATTTGCACCTTTTGATCTTCCTCACTATTAAGAAACTGAACACTTATTCTTGTGTTCCCACTCTGTCGATTCTCTCTCTTGTTCCTTTTTGTATTTTTGACTACTTGGAGCTGTTTCTTTCAATTTATTTCTTTTGGTTTTCTGTAATTTGGTCTTTTAGGAGGGTACATAATTTTTCATTCTCATGCATTCTTTCTTGCTACTTTATAATCTTTTACATTAAAGAAATCACTAATTTGTTCTTAAACTAGTTACTGGACCATTTTAATAACTAATACCTTTTTCTTAAGGCTCCTGAGCTACATGTAGAAATTCATAAGCATGGATTAGGTCAGCAGCAGCAGTCATTAGGGAATGCTGGGCCTTCTTCTTCTTCCTCTGGTACAAAGGTAATAAGATTTTAAAGTGTCTGTTGTATATCTTTACCTTGATGTCATTATCTATTGGTTTTTAGTAGTAAATGCTGTTTTACAATGTTCTGTTAATATCTTTTTCCACCCATAGTGTGTTTTTAGTTGTTAATGAATTGTTTTTGCACCTACCCTTGGTAACATAAGTTAAAGTATTATTTTTATATGTGCACTGTTCTCTGATTATGAACACGTTCAAGGAGTGTTCTTGCCATAGAATAATTTAGTCTTTTTGTTCAAAATTAATGTTTTTAAATGTTCAATTTTCTGCCATAAATTCATTTTTTTTTATTGTGACGATAGATGAACTTGGCGACTTTGGTGTTTTTGACACATTTATGGACACTGTTATTTCTTTCTGATAAATACAGATAGGCATGTTTCATTGGCACCACAAAAATCACATTATAGAGGAGATATGCTAATATGGATATAGAGACTTTATATGTTCTTTATTTTTAAATTGTGTTCGAATATCACCTAATTTATTTGGTTGATTTTCAGACTCAAAAGAAAAAGAAGAACAATGATCTGAAGTATGACATACTTGGATGGGTAATCCTGGCTGTTGGCATTGTTACATGGGTGGGGTTTGCTAAATCGAACCTGCCTCCACCTCCACCTCCGCCTCTACGATAGGTGAAGCCATTTCATTTGATTTGTTACATTGTTGGTTATTGAGAATCGCATCTGATTCGGGCCGCCACTTATTATTTTGTTTTTGAGCATTGTAATGTCTTTCACTGTGTAACCATTTACCTATCCATCATAAGCAGTTTTATCTTATTATAATAATATATTATAATTGAGTTTAGTAGTTACAAACGGTGTTTGGGTCTAGTTTGAAAGTAGAAGGAGCCAGTCCAACGTGGTGAATCAGACTAACAGTTTGCATTCCTGTTGGGGAGGGAGGTGCCAAAACTTACTGCTTGAATAGGACTGTCTGATAGAAAGGGGTCTATATTTTCACCCTAAAAATTAGGTTGAGTAATTGACATATTTGGTATGAAGAAACTTCCGATTCACGTTTAATTATAAAATATCTTTCTGTTTTCTATTTTTAAAGATTTGTATAGAAAACTGTTACACAAACTTTAAAAACTAACCACAATGAAAATAAGTTAATACTTTTTGCCATCTTTCAAAGTATATATAATCAAGTGATATGATGAGTATTTTTACTAGTCAGATGGAAGTAGCAAAACTTCTACCGCATTGCATGAATTATTTTGAGGGAATGATCTTTACGTTTGCAATTTCAAAATTGTTGTTATGGCAAAAATCCTAAGCAATAAGGTTTTGTTCAGATAAAGACTATAAATTAGAAACTAAAGAACAAGCATGGTATTTAATATATATTCATTCCTAGATAAATGTCTGTTAGTTGTAGTTGTAGTTGTTTGTTTCTCTAAATTCTGGACCTTATGTCTTTGCACATTTTTACGTCATTGAGAGATAAGTGCCTCTTCTCTAACAAGGTGGTTAAGTTGTAAACTAAACCTTTGAGATGGAAATATATTTACGATATTGGTATTTGATTGGTATGGAAATTGAGTTTAATTAATGTACATAAAATAGTTTTGAATAAGGAAAACATATTTTGGACTATAGTGCATGAGAGTTCATCCTTTAGTTATGCTAAAATACAAGTTTTTAGATTATATTAATGAAGATGTTATTTTTTTTTTTAGAAATGGAGAAGGTTTCTACTCATGACACATTGGTGATTATCATAAATCTAAATGTAAAATTAGAAAATAAATTCTATAAAATAATCAGCTATCAGTATAACAAATTTGATTATTGCAATGGTGAGTATAGGCTGACATGAGAGAAATTTGGGCCAATTGTGATTGACTAACGATAAGTTCAAGAGATATTCTATTTAGAATGAAATATAAATAAAAATTGTATTAGAAAAGTTAATGTATTTGGTTAAAACATAAGTTTACTGTATTAAATTTTTAAATTTTTTTTTTTTTGTTTATATTTTATTCTAGAATAGTATATTATATTGTAGTTTAGGCTGACATGAGAGAAATTTGGGCCTCGTTGACTAACAATAAGTTAAAGAGATATTCTATGTAGAATGAAATATAAGTAAATATTGTATTGGAAAAATTGATTTATCTTGATTAAGAAATAAGTCTACATATATCAAATTTTTAGATATCTTTTTTACTTATATTTCATTATATAATTATAATAAAAATTTAAAATTGATCATTATTCCTATAACACTAACTATGGAGTATAATCATTATCTTGTATAAAAAGGGGAGTAAAGACGTAGATCTTGAAACTAAAGAACTATTTCAAACTAGTTCTCCACATTATTTTGATGAATTGGATTGGACTGATATTAATCTGGTTAAAAAAAATGATCAAATCTAAGTTAATTATGCAATTTGATAATTACATTCAGTCAAAATTGCAAGATTATATGAGTCAAATAATTGTAGTTTTTGTATTTCTATTTTTAGCTATTATTTAGATATCGCTCCCTTATTCTTCTATTGATAAAATCTTAAAATACAATACGAAGGAAATTGATGTTGATGCTAAAAGAGAAATCTATGATGATGTTGAAAGCGAAAGTAATGTTGAGGTTATAATTGTAAAATGTTAATCAATTTTTTTTCTTCTCTATTTGGCTTTTTTTTTTACTAACATTGATGACATTATTCAATTAATTTCAAGTGGATTTTCAAATTTATCAGCTTATAGTTATATATCTCTATACATAGATCACGTAAATTTGACTCAAATAGTAAAAGGTTGCCAATTTATCGTGCCTTATTTATTTATTATGAATTTTTCTATTAGACTCTTTAGAAAAAAAAATTCTACAAATACTACTAGCGAAATAATTTTACAATTTTGCATAATATTTTTGCAATTAGAAAAATTCTTTCAAAATACAATTAATATAGAGAATTCGATTGAGGATCCATTTGTTAAAGATTTAAAAATAGTAATTTTAACATTTCTTAGTTTAGAGATTATCTGTTATAATTTTGATTTCAAATAAAATAGAAATTATTTTGAATTTTTTTAATGTAATAAAAATAACTTTTTTTCAAATAATTAGTTATCAAAAATAATTTTTACAAAAAGCATTTTAAAAAAAAATAAGTAGTAAGAAATATCATACAGTCCTATAACTCTGACCAAATTCTATGTATTTACTAAGTTAAATTCTTAATTGAATTTCGAAAACAATGTTTATTTTCCTTCCTATTTTATAATTTTATAAAGGCGAGTGAATTTGGATTATTTTAATTCAAATGCATCTCAATTATGTTTAATTTTTTTTAATTTATTCTTTTTAAAGTTCTTTTTTCTTCGTTGGATCGAAAGTTTATATTGTATAGACAACGTAAGTAAACGTTTTCTTAAACATACAATTATTAGATATAATGAGATATATTAAAATTAACGACTTATACACTTTTATTAAACGCCGTTAATCTTCGTGAGTTTTAATAACATATTTAACGATTTTAAATTTATATAAAATTTTACATGTATAATTTATACGAGATAAACATTCTATTCAAAAAAAAAATATTTTAAAAAAAATAAATAAATAAAAGAATTATAGATGATTAACCAAGATTGGGAGAGATTGATATTGAAATGGTTTAAATTCAAGAAAATTTAGGTCTAAATGTCTCGCTATTAGAGGTGAAAATAAGTTAAATCAATTTGACATTTTTTAAAATTTGATAAAGTCTGAAAGTCTATTTAAAATTCTGCTCTATTATTATTTTATAAAAATCTACATGACTCACAGCTAAGATTTTGTAAATAAACGAATATATTAATATGACATCAAACTTAAATTATATTTTGATTTCTAAACACGATTTTTTAGAATATTTAACATTATATCATACTATTTTTAAATTCTATTTTAAAATAATACATTTAAATATTTCGAGCAATAATTCAAAATAATATATTTAAATTACATAAAATATTAACAAATTTATAATTTAACACAAATTACAAAACTTAATTTTATAATAATAGTAATAACAAAATTATATATATTTAATTAAGCAGACCGAAAGACATTTTTCAATGTCTTAACTTAATATTTCTAACTAAATAGGGTTAAACAAAAAAGACTTATATAAGCAACCCTATTATTTTGGGTAGAATTTGCAATATTGAATAAATAACGAGTCACAAATGCAATTTATGGACAGTTTGAGTCACGCAGTTAAACTCTTCAACAAGCAAAACCCTCTTTATATTTTCTCCACAGACAAACTAAGAAGAAGAAGAAGAAGAAGAAGAAACCACAAAATCAAAATCAAAATCAAAATCAAAATCAACGAAAATGAGTAGCATCGGAACAGGATACGATCTATCAGTCACCACTTTCTCTCCCGACGGTCGCGTTTTTCAGATCGAATATGCTGCCAAAGCTGTTGACAATAGCGGGTACCATCAAGCTTTGATTTTTAATTCATCTTTTGTTGTTTTTTATCAGTATAAATCATGGGTTTTTGTTCTTTTAAGAATTCGAGTTAAGGGTTTTGAATAAATCTAGTTTTTTTTTTTTAGAAATTGAATGGTAGGTTTTTTTGAAAATGTTTTTGTTTTTGAATATGTATGTTTTAGTTTTTTTTTTAGCTAGTGATGTTTGAGAAATTGGAATTAAGGGTTTTGAAGAAATGTAGGTCCTTTTATTTTTGGTAGAGAAATCGAAGGTTGGATTAAGAATTTTTTTAGGTATTTTTAGTGATCTTAGATTTGAAACTTTGTCGCAGGACTGTTATTGGAATCAAATGCAAAGATGGGATTGTTTTGGTAAGTTAATCTTTAGATGTTATGTTGGTATTTGGGTTTTTCTTATTAGGTTTTGAAATATTTGTTTAATTTTTGTTGTTGTTGTGAATTTGGTTGATTTAAGGGTGTTGAGAAGCTTATTCCTTCGAAAATGATGCTTCCGGGTTCCAATAGAAGAATACACGCCGTTCATCGCCACGCTGGAATGGTATTTGTCAATTACATTTTGCTCCTTTACTCTTTTTCTTTTTATGGTTTTGGCTATTTTTTTATTTATTTTTGCCTTGTCCTGTAAGAGATTTTCATGAAGAAGACATGATTGAGTTGCATTTGTTAACTAGCTTTACCACTAACCAATTGCTAGTGTTGAAGTGTTGTGAGTAATGGATGTCAAGAGTGAAAGAGTTTACCACTAACCAATTGCTAGTGTTGAAGTGTTGTGAGTAATGGATGTCAAGAGTTAAAGAGTGTGAAGAAGTATGAATACTGTGTACAAATAGAGATGATGTAATCTATCACTAGATGATCTTTTGAATCAGTGGCATTAACTGGAAGTAGGGTTCTAATGTTTTTATTTATTTCATACCTTGGTAGCTCCTATAGGATAAACATAAGAAATTGTAGATTTAACAGTATAAAAACACCTACATATATATATTTATAGCATGAACAAATTTGGAACAGCATTTCAGGGCTTTGTCATGTGTTCCTAATTGGATTTCAATATTAGAAAAGTCACTGAAATAGTCACGGTTGCATTAAGCAGCCAATGTATTGTAACTGAGTTTAAAGTTTAAGCATTGCATTGGTGATACTTTTTTGATAACACGTTCTCTAGTTTTTATGATACTTTAAACTTCTTTTGATGTAAGTATGAATCTACTTCCAATTTCAGGCTGTAGCGGGATTAGCTGCAGATGGCAGGCAAATTGTTGCTAGGGCTAAGTCGGAAGCAACTAATTACGACAGGTTTGCTCCATTCACTTGCAACGTTTACTGATTAAATACACCAACTTGTTGATTGAATTGGCTGCTACCATAAAGGATAGGTGGACTAATAGAAACCCTACAGTGGAAAATAACTTAACCTTGTTTTGACTTTTGAAATTAACCTAATTGTAGGTTCTTTTCATTTAGCTATATTTTTTCCTCAAGGAAAAAAATAGGTAGTAGCTAGGAAATTTGACCAGTTATAGTTTAGGGGAACTAATGGAAACCTTGTGTAATGATTCAACCTTGTTTGTGTACTTGTAGTCAACCTTATTATAAAGAAAATGTCAAATCATTTTAGGTTTTTATATGCCCCTATTAACTGACTGTTAGGATTATCATAGTTGCATGAGGTTCTAGAGTAACCAACTACCTGTGGTCTAACAATGTTCAAGATGGTCTGAGTGGAAAATCGATATTTACAACTTCCAGTTTCTAGAGTCTTAGCATTCCCAAGAATTGAAGGGGAGCCTTCGTATAATGGTTGAAATTGTTTTCATATGATTTAAATGGCAAAGTTTGAGATGTTTACATGACTCTCTTTAAGTGACAACAATTTACCTAAAAGCTTGTGCTCTTACTCACGAATAACTGACTAAAAGCTTTTGTTCAAACTAAGATGACATGTTACAACTTGCATGTCAAAATAGCTAACAATCACTTCTGAAACATCTATATGTTTGCTGATATTTGACCCTGGATTGAGATAAAGCTCCTGGTCACACACATGATTCCGACACTCAGGTCTCAAGCATCATTCTCTTGTAATGAATGAAATAATTAGATAACTCGAAATAGAGGGGAAAATTTGTTGAAACTTGAAATAGGTGGATTATTAAATGGGCATGCTAAAAGTGTTAACCAGTTAAAGGTCCCTTTCTTTATATTTTAGAGTATTCACCAAATACTGCTTGATGGTTAATGACCTAAGCAAGAAACATTGTAGTAACTAAGTCATTTCCAATTGACATAGTGCTGATTTATTATAGTTTTGACATAATATTTTGTGTAACTTGAAATATAAGAATCTCATAAGTCTGAGGTTTTCTTAATTGTTGAAAAAATGTTTATTCTGGCGTCTATTTCTTTTCAGCGTGTACGGTGACCCAATTCCCGTCAAGGAACTTGCTGATCGAGTGGCTAGTTATGTGCACCTTTGTACATTATATTGGTGGCTCAGGTTTAGTGAGACTGACACTCTTGTAGTCATTTTGAAGTTGTTTTTTTTCTCATACTTACATATTAGTAACCGATCTATAATGGTGCTGCAGACCTTTTGGATGTGGTGTCATACTAGGTGGCTACGACAGAGACGGACCACAGTTGTACATGGTCGAACCTTCTGGTGTCTCCTACGTGAGTTTACTTTATTTGACAGCGATGTCTAATATTTTTTTGAAGTTCAGTGTGAATTTTATTTGAGTACTGATTTATTTGTATTTGTATTTGTATTTGTTTTAGAGGTATTTTGGTGCTGCAATTGGGAAGGGCAGGCAGGCTGCTAAAACGTAAGTGGATATATAACACAGTAATGTAATTCAATACTAAATTGAACAACGATTGTGGTTTATTGTTGTAAGAAAAGTCAAATGCATGCATCTATTAGCAAAAGAGGCTTGAATACGGTTATTGTATTTTGGTTTTGTGGATAGTGTGCTTTTCCTTTTTCATTAACGTAATTTTTCTGTAGTGATTTTTCGTCTTATGCCACATTGCATTAGTTTCCATTGTCAGCATCTTGTTTTACAATGTTATTAATGTTTTGGCAGAGAGATTGAAAAGTTAAAGCTTGCCGATATGACCTGCCGACAAGGAGTTATTGAAGTAGCTAAGATGTAAGTAGAGCATGATTATCGCCAGTGTTTGTTGTTACTTATATTCTTAATGTGAAACTTGCCCAATTTTGTATTTGGATGGAGTCAATTGCTTAGAGAAAATTGTTACTTACAACACTTTTTTTTGCAATTATCTGTACGAGCAGTATATATGGAGTTCATGACGAGGCAAAGGATAAAGATTTCGAACTCGAAATGAGCTGGGTGTGTGAGGAATCAAACCGCCAACACGAAAAGGTAACACAGGGTGTATTTTGAGTTACTTTTATACAAAGGCATTTTTTTACTTTAAAATAATGATTATATATATGGAATTTACATAGCATAGCATCTACATTTTTTACATAGCATAGCTTAACGTAAATTACATAGCATAGCATCTACATTTTTTACATAGCATAGCTTAACGTAAATTACATAGCATATGGTATTTGCATAGAGCTATAGTTTTTTCTATTGCTGCTTGTTAGTTTATATATGCTTTTAAATTATCAGTGTTTTCAATTGTGAATAAGAGAAAATAGTGGTTTGTTCGAATTCTGCTATGCAACTATTATAGCACCACTATAGTTGTTATTTGACAATATTTTGTACTAAATAGCATATTGTGGAGTGATACTGATTTGTTAAAATTATGCTATGTTGTAATACTGCTATTTAACAACACTATAAATTATTCATGTGCAGGTCCCAGAAGAGCTTCTACAAGAAGCTAAGGCAGCCGCAAAAGCAGCTCTTGAAGAAATGGATGCAGATTAAAAATGTTTATCCCAAAGAGATGTATTTCATAAACTTGTAATAGAGAGCATTTTGGAACATCTATAGAAAATATTCATAGGCTTCAAAAATTGGATTTTTGTATGTTTCTTGATGATTCAATGCTGCCCCTTGTTGATTTCTGTTGCTGTACTATGGAGAACTGAGCTGTTTCAAAGTGTTTTTAAATACTGCTCTTATCAGTTGATTTAGTGTTGAATTCTAGCTGCCTTCGCCAATTGTCCGCACCATATAAGGCATCTCTTGTTTGAGATATTATTTTATGAAAGCAAACATGTATTAATTTTCTTTTACTCTATAAACATCATTTCCATTTTTCATACATAGGATTAGAAGCATCATGTTTTAACTTACTTCCATTCCAGAAACAAAGGTCTTGTATTTTGGAAGTTTGTAAATTTCACTATTGTTCACTTTGATAAATGGTTCACTGCACACCAAAATTTGAAAGCTGTTTCTAGCTATGACAGGCATATTTATTTGTCCTCAAGGTTCAAACAGTGACTTTTGGTGTTTGTTCAACAAAAAATAAAGAAGCAAATATGCATGCTTAAAATTCAACTTGGTCGATTTGTCAAAATGGCGTCAAGATGCATATTTGATATCACATTGTGACTCATACCAAACAAATCCTAAGTCTTCATATCAGCTGTGAGAATAAAGAGGATTGCAAACTTCTATCTTTTAAGGGAACGTCTTCGTTAGAACTTAAGATATTTTTAAGTACCGGTTCATTGTAGTTATGAATTAGGAAATTTTAACAGCATTAGGAGGTTTTGTCGTTTCAATGGGATTTTGAAAAATTGCAATCATTACCTTACATCACTACCTCAAATAACCAATTACGTACACAATAATTATGACAGTGCACTATTATTAGTTTCACTAAAACTTTTCTTGCATCATATCTTCTATGATCACAGTATCTTGTACACATTCAGTTGAATCATTTTACCAGACATCTAATGAACATTGGGCACAACAGTAAAAAAAAAAAAAAAAATTGCTTCTAGATGATGATAACCAATACTCCCTCCTCAACAAAATATAAGAAGAAAAAAAATACATATATTGGACCAAACTTATATTACTACATGCTTAATTTGGGGTGCAATGCGGAGGTTGTTGATTGACGCAACAAAGTAACCAGTACTAATTAATTTATATACACATAGCAGACTAAACAATTGAATTAATAAGAGTATTTGATCAACAATTAATTCATTGACGAGTTGTTGGTAATTTAAGTAAGAACTACACCAAGATATCTGAAGGATTTCATGTGAAAAATTCCATGCCATGGTAGAAGAGTGCAGAGAGGTGCATTTAAACGGTTGCAGGATCATTGATCACACCCAAGAAATCATCTTTTATGGTACCTATGCAGAACTGCAAAAAAAGGGTATTCCGTGATATTAGATACATGAGTTCAAGAAGACATTGGAACCTAAAGCTCTATATAATAGATACAAAGAATAAACTAGCTGGTGTTGTCAATCGTGGATCGCAACAAATGGTGGTTAGGTCAAATTTTGCTACGCTATAGCCGTTAATTGACAACACTTCGTACTAAATAGCGGATTTTGCTATAGTGCCACTAGTTGACAACACTGAAACTAGCATTATAGAGATGTAAATTTATGCACAAATCAATAGTCCTAATTACTCAAAAATCAAACTTAGCATAAACTAAGGCTCTTTCTCTGAGGAACTTAAACAGTAAAAAGAGCGCAGAGAAACAAAAAGCTATATCTTATAATTTGAATTTTCAAAGCAGAATTTAGCATAAAGCTGATGGAGCTTAACAGTATTTATAAATAAATAAAAGTAAGAGATGTAAATATAACTAAATAGGCATACAATTTCAGTAGCATCCACTCGAGTACCGATTATCTTCAATCTAACTTCACTATCTTTTTGAATCTTAACCTGCAAAAGACCAACTGATTAATGCCAATAACATAAAAGAAAAAACAAGATAACAGTGTTGTCAGCAGCAGATCGTAAAAATAACAATTTGTTTAAATTCCGCTATAACTGATATTTGACAACACGTTGTACTAAATAGCATATTGTAGAACAATAGCGATTTGTTCAAATTCTACTACATTATAGCACTACTATTTGACAACACTGAATAAAAACAAAACAAAGTTTATCTTTTCTTCTCCATTAATCAATTCTCAAATGAGAACATATAAATGATACATACTGATCCATCTGAAGTAGTGTAATTTGGCATGTCTCCAGACTGGAATTCCATATCATCCGGAATCAACTGAGGACAAAGGTAATAACAAACACAAACATATGAGAATTTACAAATTGAAGCACTTCCAATTACAAAGTAATGGCAAACTATCTTAAACTACTAAAATAAAATGAGAAAACAATCCTCGGTGTGGTGACACTGAATTTAATTGCATATATCATATCTAAAATTTCAAATGGTCCGAGAAAAGAAGAGGGGAAGAAAAATGAGAGACCGAGAAAAACAGATAAACGGGCACTGGCGTGCCTGTCTGCATGCTAGTGTAAATTAAAGAGAGCCCATTGTGATTCATGGAAAACTCTCTCCTTCTATTTATCTCAAAAACAACCTCACCCAAAATTAATATTGGCAAAGCCAAAAACTTGCTTCATTGCATGACATTCCAAGTATGAGAATAATGAATGAGAAAAACATAATTTTTATTAATCAAATGAAGAAGAAGAACAGTGTCTAATGTATAAGAGTAGAGCTTTCAGATAAGATTATAGAGACAATTTTCACAAAGGTTATAAAAGACAAATCTTACATGGTTTGAAACAAAAATTTGAACAGGACCAGCTTCAGCGAAAAATCCCATCTGTACAAACAGAATTCAATAATCACATAAACAACTATATCCATATTTTTAGATGCTAGATAACTCAAAAGAGTAAAGTGTAAAGAAAACAAATCGCATGCACCTTGTTAACCATGGTAACAACAGCTTCTAAGATCTCTCCTTTAAATGGTCTGAAGACTACACATTGGTACTTAACCGGAAATGTCACGAATCCAGTACCGTCGCGAATTATACCTTTCCCAATGTTTTCAATCCCAGTAACTGCCACAACAAATCCATGTCGACCACTGCATAATAGTCGAAAATTTTAATATTACATCATTCCAAAGTCCATAACACAAACATTATTTGATCTAAATTGTTTATTGTTCCAATTCCAATCAAATCCATGGACATAATTATCATCACGAACGTATATAACAAGGGAGAGCATGCCAAGTCAATGGCATGTTAAAAGACATCAGCCAGTTTTACATACAAAAATACAGGTTCTCAATAAAAGAAACCTTAATTGTTTAACTAATGTCTTTAATTATGGATTTAAAAAAAATACCATATTTTCTTTTCATTTCAATCTTTTCACCATTCATTTTCAAGGAATATAGAAAAACAAATACTGAATCACCTGCAAGTGCCTTCCACATCTTTCATTAACTTGGAAACAAGATTATCACGAAGATTACGACCAAAGTAACGCGGGTGCAGTTGCATATTCCGCTCCAATACTATGTGGAAAAACATTTTTTCTGCAATCTGGATAGTACTTACTCCTAGCCACAAAACAAAGAATACAATTTTGTTATAAATAAAACTCAAACACATATTAGAATGAGATCAGGGTCAGTACTTTAGGAATTATTAACGATGTTTACGTGTCAGTGTCAGGATTATGAACGGTGTATGTGTCTGTGTCAGTACTTTATAGAACCCCCCACCAATTCTTGTCTCCTTCAAGTGAAGGCATTACAAGAAACAAGCATATTTAGGGTTCAAATGAAAGAGTAGGATTAACTATTAAGTTTGTATAACATTGAAGTGCGATTAACCAATCATTCAGAATACTGAAACAAAAAAGGGATACTATACAAGTAAAAGTCAAATACCAAAACTAGAACTGAATTCTTAAACCACAAGTTGCTAAACACAATTCACAAACCCTAGCATTAAATAAAAACAAAAAGGTATGAATTCAAATTCATTACCAAACTGGTCTATCACTGCCAAATCATTGTCACGTGTTAACCCAACTAACTCGATTAATAATATTATGAAACTCGAACTCGTTGTTAACTCAGTTAGAGTACTGAGTTACTGTCTCGTAAGTGCAGCCTAGATGGTAAAAGACTGCAAAGACATTTGATATGCTAGGATCCGCAATACTCCATTTCTTCACACTTAGTGTGCGTGAGTTTCGCTGTTAGCCTCTTTAGAACAAAAAAGATGAGTACCAGGTTATCAATTGTTAATTAAAGAGCCACTACTTGAATCAGTTACTTGAATAATCTTTCACTTAATTTACCTTCTCACCAAATTTTGAACTTTTCCTACGAGTAAAAGGGTTAAGAACAATGTTTTAAAAATCGAAGCGGAAATTGAACCAGCAAGACTTCTAGTACTTATTCAATCGAGTTCAACCCAAATAATAAATAAAATAATAAATATAGTGATGAACTTGATAAGTTATCATTGATAAGCCATTGATAAAACATCTGAATAAAAAAACATCTGAGCCAGAAAATGATAAACATCTCAGCCATTAATTACATTGGGCAATTGAGGTTCAACAAAAATTGTGATAGTTGAGAAATTATAACATAATAACTCCAGTCAGAAAGAAGAGAAAAAAGACCTAGTCATACGTTTGACTATTTTGTTCATTCAATTAGGATTTAATTTATATACAAGTTCAGTGTAAAGAGTTTTTGCACATTAGAGATATTTGAATTTTACCATAACTACTTGTAAAATCATACTCATAAATAGTCGTCATGTGTACACAACAGTGTAAAACCTTTTACATGAACAAAGCATAACAATTAAACTCATTTCATTAAGGTTCACACTTCACATACTTCATATTAAACTTTACATGGAAACACCAAATTGAACTAACAAAAAACAAAATTAACAATTTAATTTATTCAACAACAGAAACTTATCCGATCAATGAATTCAGAAGCATAATAATAAGGAATAATGAAAGACAGAAATAGGGTTCTGCAAAGCATAGAAACGGAATCGCGAATCAGCAAGATCAATGGGAAAAACCTGTTCGTGCAAAGCAGAGGACTGTGCCTTTCCACCGGCAGTGAATGGCGTGGCCGGAAGTAAGCGGCGGCAGCGGTCGAGAGTTTCGCACGAGACAAAATCGTTTTTTTTTTAGAAGAAGCACAAATATAAGCGGTTTTTTTGAACCGGGACCTGAACCGGTTCAATCGATCGGTCTAGTTATTGAATTTTTATTTTGTATAACATATTTAAAGTGAAGGGATCGATTTCAATCTAAAATAAAGAAAACTTTAGGAAATGTCTCTTTTTTTACTATTAGATCATATTATTACAGTTGGTTTTATTGATTTATTTGCATTTAAATTAAAAATATGCAACTTAAATTTGAAGTGTAAGTAAATTAGAGCAAACTCAAAAATAAAGACAAAAATAAGTAAATTAAATAATTATTATCACTTGTAATTTAATTCAACTCCTCAAACACGTTCAAGAGTGATAATAATTTTTATGTTATATTCTATTTAATTTTAATTTTATTTTTATGTTATTGTTGTGTTTCTTATTTTGATTGTTGAAGGCATTAATCACTATTAGAAAAACAAAAATCACTAAAATAAAAATATTTTTTCATTTATTTTTTATGGTGGCAACTTGTTTGAATTTGATATTTTCTTTTTCTATGTTTTCACCTACTTGGAGAGAAAACTAGAAGGAATAGATGATGTGTGTTGTTTGAGATGTGCAAATTCATGGACAACTTAGGTTAGATTTATAGTTTCTAAACTTTGAGTTTGAATTGATTTAATTGATTTATTTAAATTTATCTATTTTGCATAAGTAAAATTATCTAATTGAGTTTTATGGAAATATCTTGTGAGATGTACATGAATTTATGGAAACTTTTCGAGACATAAAATAATTTATATAAAAATAATTTGACTTTATTTTATAATTTGTTATAGTTTTAATTTATATATGATAAACGTTTAGCTATAAACCCTTAATTTAACTCTTTTTTATCCAAAGAAGTCCTAAGTTTCTTTAAAATAAGCATAGACCCATTTACAAATTATATGTAATAATGATTTGATTTAATTTTTCTATTAGAGAAAATATTTGATTTAATTTTGTAAACTCTACTATATGTTCATTAGAATTGGGTAAAATCATCAACTAAATACACTCATCGTAGTTATAGTTATATAAGTCACAATTTTATTTAGTGTTTAGTCTTTTGGAAGAAATAATGTATCAATCGATATTTTAAAACAGATCATTTAAAATATTTTAGAATATTAAAAATATAAAGTTAGTTTGATAACGATCGGTAGGATAAAATTTAAAAGATACTGATAAAATAAATTATAATATTGTCTTAATTTTATATTTAATGAGTCATATTGATATGATAAGTTAAACTTGTCACCTTACTATACTCTGACACTTAACTAAATTATTATCTTGTGGTAGGAGTGCGTTACAAAGCAATGAGATCAGTTAAAAAAAATTATTTCTCTTTATTCCTATAAAAACTACAACATTAATATTAATTAAAAAGTATTCCATTTAAACATGAAATAAAAATTGACACTAAAATATATAAATATTAATATTATCACAAGGTAATCTTATCATTTTTAAAAATTATATGTAATTTTACCACATGATAATCTTGTAATTTTACATAAAATATTAACATTAAAAATATATGAAAGATAATTTAATTAGGGTAGTTGTCAAACTTTTAGACCATTTTGCAATTTTTGAATATTTTAAATTAAATTGATTAGTTATTATTATGTTCAAAATTAGTTTATTTTTAATTGTACAATTTTTTCAAGCCTAAAATATTGTTTTTGTTCAAAAAATAAAAATTATAATTTTCTCGTCCTACGAAATAAAGGTCTACGAGATAACATATTGGTCAAATTGGTTTTTCAATCAAATTGTCAAAACTGGTTACAAACTACCCAGAAGATAACATAGTCACCTTATTGATTCTTGTTTTCTTAGCGTAGGTCCTCAAGTTCTGAGCTACTTCAACCTTAGTCAAGTGGAATTTTTCAAGATGAAGAAAATATTACAAGTAACAGAAGGTTGCATGTCAAATATCATTACAATAATATTCATCACCATTCACCAAAAATGAGGACTAGTAGAAACTGAATTGACATTAACATTACAACTTTTTTAAGGATAAAATTACAAGACAAACTAAGAAGACACCATTCAACCACAACCACCAATAGTAGGGACTTACCACTAATCAACATTTAACCGTGAAATAAAAATGTAGGAAGAAAGGTCAATGACTACTACAAAGCACTGTTATACAAGTAAACATTGTCCCCCTCAACTTAGAGAAATCACTTGGCCATCATCACCTTAACGAATTCCTCATAGTTTATTTGGCCGTCACCATCAACATCAGCTTCTCGAATCATCTCATCAACCTCTTCATCCGTGAGCTTCTCACCAAGGTTGGTCATCACATGGCGAAGCTCAGCAGCAGAAATGAAACCATTTTGATCCTTGTCAAAAACCCGAAACGCTTCTTTCAGCTCCTCCTCAGAGTCAGTGTCCTTCATTTTCCTTGCCATGAGGTTAAGAAACTCAGGGAAGTCAATAGTACCATTCCCATCAGCATCTACTTCATTAATCATGTCCTGGAGCTCTGCCTCAGTTGGGTTTTGCCCCAATGACCGCATAACAGTTCCAAGCTCCTTGGTTGTGATGCAACCTGCAAGTTCAGACCATATATAATAATCAACAACAGCAAAATTATAGATTCATCAATCAATTCTTTACACCATATGTTTGTTGTTTTTTAAAATAGCTTGTGACCTTAACTAGTTAGCTGAAAATTAGTTAGTTGATTGTGGTTGGTTACATCCTGCTAGTAACCCAATGTGTAATCAACTTCTCTCATTCAACCTATTTCTCAAATAATTATTGTTAGTCACACACACTCTACCACTGTTGTCAGAAACAGACTGCTGAAAATAGCAATTTGTTCAAATTTCGTTATGCTATAACCGCTATATGACAACACTACGTACTTAATCGTGTATTGTTGAACAATAGCGGTTTCATCAAATTCAGATATGCTATAATGCTATAGAACCACTATAGCTGCAATTTAGAACACCCTGCCAGTCTATTAGCCACATAAATAGCCAATGTGTAATCAAACTTTTTTCATTCAAAATGATAAGTTATTCAGATCCTTTCCAGCACTCAACTTCTATCACTTTACTAGGATATTAGCCATCAACTTTTTTACATTCAGTCTAATTCAAGGCTTGTGTCATTGTTTGTGTTTTCTCAAAAGAAAAAAACTTTTTTAAATCTAATATTAATAATAATTGAAAGTTCTGATTCTAAATTAAAAAAAAAAAAAAAAAATCTACAAAATACTACATCATGAAAACCCATTTCTCTTAACCTGTCACCATGCTGTGTTTCTCAAAACTCAGACACACAAAACAAACTCACAATCCATCGGCAAAATTTCTATAAATTTAAATGATATTCACAAAAATGTTAATAACACTTTGAGAAAAGGTTAATAACATATCAGTTAAGCATTATCAAGGTGATAGTTTGAGTTTTATTTCATTCCTTACTTCCTTCATAGTTTTTATCATTGTTATCGATTAGAAAATGCAGCAAAACAAACAAAAAAGTGTATTCCAGCCTATGTAGCACAAACTATGAAACTGACATAGACATACACGACACTGACATAACAATAATAGTAGTAATAATTCTAGAAAATTAAATTAAGTGAATGTAATCAAGGTGTTACTGCCACGACAGTTTCAGGACTCGCCTTTAATCAAACACTTCTATTTTTTTAAATTATTACCGGTCTTAACAGTATAAAATAGCAATAATGAAAAGAAGAGAAAAAAAACAAGATCTAGCCTCAGAATTATCATATAGATTGAACAAATATGCTACTAATTTTTTTAACTAAATCTCAATTTCCATTAACATTTCTATTATTTAGTTACATGATACATATTTGATTTAAAAACTATAAAATCATAAAAATAAAAATAAAAACTCAATTCAACGATAAATTAACATAACGATAATAATAACAAAAAAAAACATTCATTAAATTTATAATAACAAATGAAAATCATAATTAAACACAAACGAAATTCCTAATCCAAATCGTAGCACAAGTTAATCAAAACAAAATCACGAAACAAAACACCGATCTACAAAAAAAGAAAAAATCACATTAAAATGAAACAAAAACGAAAACACAAAGAGAGAGAGAGAGATTCGAACCATCTCCGTCCTTGTCGAACAAGCTGAAGGCTTCCTTGAACTCAGAGATCTGATCGTCTGTGAGTTGATCTGCCATCGTTTTTCTTAGAGCGAGAAAATGAAAATCGCTATTTCTTTTTTCTTTGTTTTGAGTTTCTTCTTGAAAGAGCGCGTGTTTGAATTAACGAAGAAACGGTGGCGTTTTATATATATGAGGCTTCGGTGTATCGTTATAAGTTCCTAACTGCGCAACACGCTCTCCACGCACCTTTCCCATTTATGGCTTTTTACTCTACTTGTTTTTCACTCACATAATATTTATTTGTCTAAATCGATTAAAAATAAAATAAATATAATTTCGCCAAAAATTAAAAAAAATAAATATATAAACAAATTCACGTCACCTTAATATCTAATAATATAACATTGCAAAATATTTAAAATTTAATAAAATTAAAGTGATCAAAATATTTTCGAATATGCGATAATCGATACACATAAATTATTGATTAAATTTATTTGTAGTAGATCAAATTTAATCTATTAATTTAAATAAAATGAACACTATAAAAAATTAAAAGTCAGTTTTAATCGATAAAATAACATAAAAATACAAAGAAAAATAAATTTATGTGAAAATAATTTAATTAAATAAAATATAGTAAAAATGATGTATTATAACTTTTTTTAGTGTCTATCCAATTTTCTTTTTAAAAAACTATCTAGCAACTCCTACTAATATATTATATCGATATTTTAAAACGAATAAATATAAATATTTTGGTAGTTGGGGTGAAAAAATTAAGTAGTAGTAATAAAATGATCTTCACTTAGATTCTCACCTCCACATAATAATATCAAGACTTAAAACTTAATTGTTAGGAGTTGGATATCTCAATTGGTTTGAAACTAGTTGAAGGTATTGAAGAAGTGAAAACATCATGCTTCAAAGGTGAGAAGGATATATTAGACTATTCCAATTATTGGTATTAATTGTTCATGATTTTTTTGCCTTGATTCTATTTGGTACATATTGGATAAGTATCGCAACTTGCTAATTTTCAATTGAATAAAAGGGAACGAGAAAATCGTGAATAACAATGTCGGTAACTGGGACTAGGATTGGATTGTTGCAAATAAATTTTAGTAACTTATAATGCTAATATTTGCCTATAAAAACAAATTGTGTTAAATGTATTTTTAGTCACTCTAAATATATCAAGTTTTATTTTTACTTCCTCTAAAAAATTCATTCGAATTTTGATTTTTTTAAATTTTTCTGTTCTCAATTTTAGTTCTTGTTTTTTTACAACAGTTCACGTTGCATGCTTCAAGTGATTTTTTTTATATTACATCATTATTAAAACTTTAAAATATTATTAGTTTAATAATTTATTTATTTAATCTTTAATTTTCATTAATTTATCTATAACCTCAAATTAAGAATTAAATATTAAATTATTAAGTTAATGATATTTTAAACTTTTAATAATGGTGTGTCATCAAAAATATCAACTAAAATATCCGAGATAAACTTTTGTAAAAAATGAAGACTAAAATTAGTAATCGAAAATTTAGAAGGACCAAAGTTCAAAAAAAAATTAGAGGAACTAAAAATGTAAGTTGGTATATAAGAGAGATTAAAAATATATTTAATCCTTAATTGAATTACAAAATGAATAATTTTGGAAGTTAAAAATTAAGTTTATAAGAGATTTTTGTAATATTATAAGTGTTAATTATTTTAAATCATCGTATTATATGTGATGTGACATCATTTAAAATACGTCACATCATAATTTTATAGTCAAAAAGTCTGAATAAGAGACATAAATTGATATATTTTCAAATAAAGGATCAATTATATGAATATGTAAAAATTCAACCCACAATTAAATCAAATAATAAATTAATTATTAACATACTAACATTGATTTCTTAAAAAAATCAATATTTCAAAATAATTATCAAAATTGTAAAATATTAATCAAGTTCGTTTTTCTATATGGATATATTATCAAATACATCTCTCTCTAACATTATTAGTGATACTATCATTTTATAGATTCTACAAATTTCAATAGGTGAACTAATTTTTTAAACTTCAATTTAGTATTTCAATATACGAGGGACTAAATTAATACAATCATATAATTCCATGGACCAATTTATATATTTACCCAAATTCTTAAAAAGTATATGTATTAATTAATTTAGGAAATAATTTTATTACTATATCTATAAAATATTGATCTCTTTGCCACCTAGACACAATTTGGAACATTTTTCTTTGCAAACAATTTGGAATATATATATATTTTTTTTTACAAAAAATGATTAATTTCACTATAATTAACTCACACAACTGTACGATATTAAATTTGAATTTAAAATAAAATGTCTAACATAACAATATGGATATTTGACAATTAAGATAAAACTTAAAATCAACAATTTAAAATATTTAACCCCGCTCCTATGCTCTTCCAATCTTTTACTCATATTTACTTGTGTTTGGATCATTT
Source organism: Cicer arietinum (assembly GCF_000331145.2). NCBI lineage: Eukaryota > Viridiplantae > Streptophyta > Magnoliopsida > Fabales > Fabaceae > Cicer > Cicer arietinum. The sequence goes on from NC_021161.2 coordinate 5,400,487, forward strand.
AATTTTAATTATCAAGTTTAATGGAGAGATAATATAGCTACCATTAATTTAATCTAACTGTGTTAGTACCTCAAATACAATTTAATCTAATACATGACATAATATTTTGGTATACATATTTATTTCCAAATACACTTAAACAAAAATTAAAAAGTAAGAGAAAGTAGTATTTAAGGGATTAAATTGATTATTTACTTATTTTTTCTTAAATTTTTAAATGGTATGAGAAAATGTTTAATTAAATCAAATGATATGATTTTTTATAAATAAATATTAATAAATTAATAATTATGTTAGTTTTACATATTTAAATATAAGACTTCTGTCTAGTTTTTTTAAGGATCTCTTAATGCATCAATCGAAATACTTACTAGGATAAATCAAATGACATATGCTAGCATTACATATTTCTAAGGTTAAAAATGAATTTTTAGATTATATTAATTTTAGTGAGAAATATATAAAACTCGTGATTTTTACACAATATTTTTTTATTTTTAGCTCACAGTAAATTTGTTTGAAACCAACATTCTTTGTCGAGCTTATTTTTACTAGATAACATTTTTTTAAATGTAACTTCAGATGTTCGAGCCTAGAGCTTAAATATCAATTTTTTCTCTCTCATTTTTTTTCTTACTACCATAATTTTAAGAAATTAAATATATATTTTATATTATTTTATCTTTGTCAATAATTTAAACCATTAATTTTACCAAACATATAAACGAGTTAATATGTTATAACAATTAATTAACAAATTTATTATAAACTCGTTTCTACATTATTTAATATAGTTTTTTTTTTTAATCAAGAGAATTTTATTAAAGAGTACGAGGAGCTCGATTCACTATCTCTGGTTAAGTCGAATCATGCATGATTTTAATACTATTTGTTAAAATTTTAAAAAGCACAAGAACACTAAAACATTAAATACTGACTTATATATGTTATATATTCAATATTTATTATATTTATAATTTATAATTTATATTTGTTATGTTACATTTATATTATTAATGATTAAAATTTAAACTCTTTAATATATTATTTTTACATTTTGAAACTTTAAATATGGTTGTTTTGACTCAGAATTTAAATTTAACTATTTTTATGCATTTAATTTTTTACTTTATTAATATATCACTTTATAGTTGTCAAGTGGAAACAAGTGACGCGTTACGCGGTTTGGACACGGAAGGTGTTTAGAATGGGGACCACTTCAGCCATCATTCTTTTGACTTTGAACAGTGTCATATGAAAATTCTGTTTTTATTATTTTTTATAGTTTCACCTATTTTTTTAATTTTATTTTTGTGGGGAATAAAGAAGCTTTTCAACGGAAATTTCTAAGGAGATATTTTAAGATTTAGATTCATTATCATTGGGATATCCTTGTATTTAGACATACTGATTTTAATTTTATAATTTAAAATCGATTGTAAATTTTTTATCTCATCTATAAGAAAAATTGTAATTTTTAAAATATATTTGTTGTTTAAATAATTTTTTTAATTATTATTTATGTTTTTAATTAAATATTAATGGATGTTTTTAATGTCTTTCCTTTATTATGAGGATATATTTGTAAAAATATTCAAATTATAATAATAATAATAATAAAAAATGATATTAATATTAATATTTTTATTTTATTTTATTTTTGTATTTAAGATTTAAGAGAATTGTATTATATCAAAATTATTTTAGATAGTTTAATTTTTATTTTTATTTTAGAAAAACGATAAATATAAATATAATTAACTTATACAACTAAAATATATGAATTCGAATACACAATATTAATACTTATCATGAAACTAAGACTTAACTATCTAATCTTAATTAAATAGTTTTTGTGACATCGATTCACTTTTTTTAAGATAGAATGGACGATTGTCGTAAGTGTATAGATGCGTAGGATGGAGTCACTATCAAAAATAATTTGAGATTTTAATAGTTAGGAGGATATGCACAAATGTGTCAAGTTTTAATATTCTAACTATATTTCCAATCCAACACTTTTTAGGTGTCTTAAATCTTAGATCGATTACATATATCACTTATTTCTATTTTCTTTTTTAATTTAAAAAATCTAACATAAAAATCCAGCTGTCTCTTTATACATTTCTTCTTCTTCATCTATAATACAGAGATAATTTGAAGTAATTTTTCTATTAGTAGGTATAGTAGTATTTCAATTTTTTCTAATTGATAAAAAATAATTAAAAAAAAAAGTAAATGATATATTTAATAAATTTTTTTATTATTATAAAATCTAAAAAAAATTATCATTTTTAAATTTATTTCAATTTTAAGTTTATATTTATATGGGTGTTCACATTATATTTCTTTTAGCACAAAAAAAAATTTATTTTATAACCTATAAATTTTAAGTCAAACTTGGATTTATTTTATAGACATAAAAATTTATCTTTATAACTTATAAATTGAAAATCAAATAAAGAGATATTTTTTTCTTCAAAAAATCAAAACATAGAAAATGATGGATTTTTTCTGCAAAAAGAGAAAAGAGAATAAAACATAGATTGTTTTTAAAACAAGAAGAAAAATGCATAGAGATCCAAAATCCATGATCTCTCTGAAACTTAACAGGTAAACCTCATCCCTCCTATTTACACATTTCCAATTTCTTAATAATATTAACAACCGCATTCTAGTTTTAGCAACTTTAGGTATTCATTTTTTTTAAATTACTTTTTACCATTTTCTTGTCAACTTTTTCATATTGATTTAAGTTGGGTCCCGGCCTATTTATTTTTATACAACTATAATTTTACTTTCTTTTTTTTTTTTAAAAAATTTGAGTTTCAACTCACTTTTATATAAGTCTTCTAAAAATAAAAATAATAATTAAATATTAAAAGACTTAAGTATATGTGAATTTTTTTTTTTGGAGTTATTATGACACAAGTTTTGATAATTTGATAGTTCTAAAATTTATTTTTATAAATGAATAAATTAATTAATAAAATATTACTTTTAAATGGTTAACTATATATCAATTTTCTTTTAATATTTGAATTGTTATGACACAAGTTGTAACAACTTGGTAGTTTTAAAATTCATTTTCGCAAACAAATTAATCAATAAGTAAAAAAAACTTTTAAATGGTAAATTAGATGTGATTTTTTTTTTAATATTTGAGTTGTTATGATAAAAATTGTGACAATTTGGTGGTTCTAAAACTTATTTCACAGACAAATTAATCAATAAACAATATTTTTAAATAGTTAGCTAAATGTGACTCTTTTTACCATTGAGATGTTAAGGTACAACCTGTAAGTAGTTTTCAAACTCATTTTGTAACAATTATTTAAATCAAACAAATCATCACAATTAATTTCTTATATTTTCTACTAAGAACTACATAATTTTGATTTTTCCATCTCACATAGAGATATGATAGAGCAAGATCACACTCTTGTCAAATACAATAAAAAAAATTATTTATCTCTCTCTATTTTGAATACTTTTTTATTTTTTTATTTTATTTTAACATCATATTTATACAAAAATTATAATCGCATGTAACTAATATGGATAAATAAATATTCTAAAATTAACATAAATTTTTGCACAATCAATAATAAATAATATTTTTTTAACGGATGTCATAGGATGCTAATATCTTTTCTATGCATAACTACCTCTAAAATCTGAAATTTGTTTACAAATATAGTTTTTTTGTTCTTAGGCGTTTCCAAATAATTTTTTTTATGGCCACTTCATTAAATTTGAGAGATATTTGAAATTTTAGTCTGCAACAGTCATCAATTTAAATATTTTTTATTTTATTTTATCTAAATAAATTATTTTCATGCATAATTTTTTCTAGTTATGTCTGAGTTTCATCGTCTAAGCACAATGTTGTTTGGTTTCTTGGATGACATGAAATAATTAAAAAAAAATTAAATATGTTATTAATTCTTACATATATTCTAAATTTGTATTTCTTTATTAATTAAATAACTAAAACATTTAAATGATCGTATACATTTTTTATAATTTTCTTTTTCATTTTTATCAAGTTAGTAATAATAATGAGAATTGGAAAACACTCATTTAATTTTCAATATGCTTTTTTCATTTGCATATTATTTTTTTTTTTTACACAAATTATTGCATTTTTGTTACTAGTTCTAGTATGTAAAACAAAATGAAGAAAGATGAATAAAAAATTAGGACACTTCCCACTAAGTTTCGATGCGGCAAAAACTATATTTTTTCTTCTTCTGAAAATTAAGCAATTAAGGGTATAATATAATATTAATTTCTACTAAATAAAATACATATTATGATAGTCTAAAGTTCTAAACCCTCTAAATCATGTAACTCTGGCTTACTGCTAAATTCAGTGACAAAATTACTTTTAAAAGATATATTTTCTTTCCATATTTTCAATAACTCCATTGTTATCCAAAATTAGTAGCTACCTATATAACCAACAACATGAGAAAAAGGAAACAATATTTAATTTTTATCCTTAAGTCATAATTCAACTATCAAATATTTATTAGGTTGAATATCATTTTTCGGATTCGAACTTGAGATTTACGGTACAATTTTCTTTACCATTTTATTTATAAAGAAAAAACCAAAATTTCAAAGTGTCTTTAATCTCTAATTAATCACTATATATCATGTTATGTTATGAAAGAGTAGCATATATAACTATCTATACATGTATTTTGTCCACAAGCCTTGTAGGACTATTGCATTATTTTTGGAACATGACCTGTTATTTTTTAAGGGAAAAAAATAAAGAATCCAAAGCTTTTCAAAGTTAAGGGTACATTAAAAACATATGAATCCTCACTTTAAGAGTTTAACAAAGACATGATACACTCGTATGGTTGATGCTTCCCTTTTCTAGCTTATGGAACCTTTTAAACTTATATAAATATTTTATTTTAATTTATGAAGGGTCAAAGTAAACTTTGATAGAGATGTTTTTTTTAATTTATTTATTTATTTTTATTTTTTATTTAAATACAATTTTAATTCTCTATTTTTTTTTAAAATTTACAATTTTGGTTCTCATGCTTTCAATTTTCACAAATTTAACCCTTGTACATATTAATTTTTACAATCTTGGTCTCTTCGTTTTCTTAATTAATAATATGTGAACGAATTAAAATCAAAGAACTTTAATTTTTATTTTTATTTTTTTATCAAACCTTCTAATTCGTAAAGGAAAAAAAGAGACATTAATAATTCAAAATTTAACTAGAAAGTAAGTAAAATTTAACTTAAGATTATAATTAGATGTAAATTTTGATTCTCTTGATCTATTCTCGTAACTAATTTTGGTGTGTACTTGTTGAAAAGTTAAATCTAAATTGGCTCTATGCTTCTTAATAGGTATGTTTTGCATGTCAAGTGCTTGTACTTGTAAGTCACATCAAATTTGACATTTTGCCTAATATAAACACTTCTAGTGTATTTTATATTATGTTGCTTTATGCCATATCAACCAATCACAAAGCCATAGTTTTGTATCTCAAAATCTCTAAGCTTTGGTAACATAAGAAAATCTATATGATATGGCTTATTCATCATGTACTCTTCTTCTCATTATACTTTGTTTCCATGCAATTGAAGCTCAACCATTGCATACAGCAAAGTTACTTATAAATGCTTCTAATAAATTAGGGAAGCAAATTCCTGAGACCTTTATGGGAGTTTTCTTTGAGGTTAGATATGAACAATTAAATTAACCATAATTAATTTTTTTATATCTCATGTTATTAACTTTTTTTTTCTTCCTTGAAAGTATTTTTTAAGTCGTTTTTCCTTGAATGCTATAATTTAGTATTATATATTTTTTACGTTTTAATGCTACAATTAAACCTTCATTAAGAAATTGGATTTTTTATGTTTTATATATTATAAGGTTTATTTTCCTAGTTGATTTAGGGATATATAAATATATTTTACCAATAAACATATTTATTTATTGTAGGAGATTAATCATGCTGGTGCTGGTGGATTATGGGCGGAACTTGTGAGCAATAGAGGTCATTTCTACTATTCAAGTTTACATTTGAGTTTATTTAAAGTAAAACGAGTTTATCTAAAATCTTGAATTTTCAGGTTTTGAAGCGGGAGGAAAAAATGTTCCATCAAATATTGGTCCTTGGACAATAATTGGAGATGAATCATCGATACATGTATCGACTGATCAAACCTCATGTTTCGAACATAACAAGATTGCATTGAAGATGGAGGTAAATTGTGATAGCTCCAATTCATGTCCACTTGATGGTATTGGTATTTCTAATCCTGGATTTTGGGGCATGGTGAGACTTATATTTCATATTATATTCATATATTTATTTTGTGTTCTTTTAATATATGAGTAATAAATCCTTAAAGAAAATAATAATAAAAGATATGATTCTCTTACAAAAGTCATTTTTGCCGTTAGATAAGTCAAATAATGTCACTATACAAATCTATCAAAATTACAAAAATAGACATATTTAAATGCATCTCTTATTAGATTGTTTATCTCGTTTTTTGTTAATTTATAAACAGAATATTGAGGAGGGGAAGAAATACAAAGTGGTTTTTTATGTTCGTTCAACATCAAGAATTGATCTTAAAGTTTCATTTGTTGGATCAAATGATGGTGTAAAGCTGGCTTCAACTAACATCAAGTTGTATAGACTTCTAAACTAAAATATTCAAATTTGATTTTCATAGGTTTTGTATTAACTAATTATTATGATTGATCTCTATGTTGAAGAGGTAATGATGTAAATGCATCAACATGGAGAAGAGTGGAGCATGTGTTTGAGGCCTATGCAACTAATCATAATTCAAGTCTTCAAATAACAACAAATGAAAAAGGAGTGGTGTGGTTAGACCAAGTTTCAGCTATGCCTTTGGACACATACAAGGTTTGTTTTAAGTGATTTGTTTTTGTTTTGGGTAAAGTGTCATTGGCTTCATCAAGATTTTAAATTGTAGTTGTGCTGATTGGAAAAAATTATAGTCAAATACAACTGATATTTAAAAAAATGTAAACAAAGTTGTGATATCGTTGACAAACATAAATAAAATCTCATTATCGATAATTGTAATTATGATTTTTTTTCTTTTTTGTAAAAACATTGATATAGATCGGTTGATGTGGTAGGCTGGTAGAACTTGTGAGTCACTATAAGATCATACAAACATAAAAAAAAAAATGAAAATCATATTGCAACTATATTATCGATATTTTACTACATTATAAAACTACGCAGCATAACTGTAACTACAATTTAAAACTATAACGTAAATTAGGATTTCAAATTAATTTTCTAAAACTATAACCTCAGGATGTACTTTTAAATTGATTTGCAATATGTTTTCTATTTTTATCCACTTACTTGTAAGTCCATAATTTTCTTTTTTTGGTATAGGGACATGGTTTCCGTAATGATCTATTTGAAATGGTGGCAGCACTGAAACCAAGAATATTTAGATTTCCAGGTATGCATAAAGTTTGAGTAATTAAATTAAATTATATGACATAGCATATCTTAACAAAAAGAGCTAAGAAAAGATGCTCAATCCCTTTCATTATATTGCAAGTTGTTGTAATTATTGTCTCGTGACAAGTGGTCCATCATCTCATTGTTTTATAGTGATAAGTATAAATTAATTTAATGGACCTAATTTGTGTTTAATTGAAATGTAATAGGTGGTTGTTATGTTGAAGGAAAATGGTTAAGAAATGCATTTAGATGGAAAGAAACAATTGGAGCTTGGGAGAATAGGCCTGGACACTTTGGTGATGTTTGGGGTTATTGGACAGATGATGGATTTGGTTTTTTTGAGGGTCTCCAAGTAGGTATCTTTATCAACTTCATTATTTTTTTACCTTATGGAATTGAGTTTTAGCTATATAGGAATGACAAGTATAGGATACCACCCTATCCATTAAATCTTGTTAAAAATCGATTCAACGGGTCGATTCGGTTGTTTCAATTAGTTGAATAGAAAGCTGATTAATTTATCGATTGATTCGGTTACAACTGATTTATAGTCTTTTAAATTAGAATCAAATTAGGTTAAATTGAAATGAACTAATTTAAATACAATTTGTTTGATTAATGTTTTTTATTTTTATTTTTATTAGTAATTTAGTTCAACGATGATTGAAGTGATTAAACCAATTGAATTATTAATCGAAATGAAAATTTATTATTTGTGTTTTAAATGAATTTGATGATATTCATAGATATCTATATCAAGTATATATTCATATGAATATGTGTCATAACATTTTTTAAAAAAATGTAGAAATGAACGTGAAAAATGATAAGAAACTTAAACACAATCTTGAAAATAAAGCATAACACAAAGTGATTTTTTGCAATCTAAAATGATATAATTTTAAAATCAAAATAAAACATTTTAATTATGATAACCGTAAAACACAACTTCTATTTTTTTGTTCAAACACAATTGTGATAAAACAAAATTATGACAAAATTGTTACTATATATATAGTTGAGAATTAAATATTAATTTGAGTAAACAAAAATAATCAATATGAATTTGACTTCATTAAGAAGTGAATAGAGGGAAAATTGTTTATTTTATCTGTGAGTACTAATAAAAAAATCAAATTCAAAATTTAAAATTTAAAATTTAAAATTTCAAATGTAAACGGTTTGACTCAATATTGTGTAATAACAATTTTTTTCTTGATCGAGCAGCTAGCAGAGGACCTTAATGCATTGCCAATATGGGTTTTTAATAATGGTATTTTTCTTGTCTTATAATTATGTTCTTCTTTTTATGAGTAAAAAAATATTATATTATTTTCATATTTTTTAGCCATATATTTTAGTAGTAATTTACTCAGTTTTTTCTCCCTTTTTGGCTACACTAGTAAATATGTCTTGATTTTTAAAAATACATTATTTTAGGTTTCAGCATTTATGAACAAGTTAATATCTCTGCCATTTCACCATTTGTACAAGTATGCCTTTCTTTTTCTAACTTAATAATAATTTCACCTTTTTCTATTTTTTTTATATTTTTTAATTAATTAATAACTATAACTTTCAATATTTTTGAATGTATTTGTAGGAAGTCCTTGATGGTATTGAATTTGCAAGAGGAAGTCCCACTTCAAAGTGGGGTTCTATTAGGGCTTCTATGGGACATCCTAAACCTTTCGACTTAAGATATGTTGCGGTTGGAAACGAAGAATGTGACACACAACAAAACAAATTTATCTATGAAGGTATGTTTATATATTTTATTTTTAAACATATATGTAAAATGTTAATAATCTTGTCAATGATTTAGTTGGTATAGAGCTTACTCAAATTCTATAAAATTGTGAGTTTAACTCTCGCTGCTAACGTGAGAATCTCTTTATTAAAGATTAATTTGTAAATATTTTTTTTAAGACTATATTATTTTAAGATTTATCTTAGTTCTATCGAAGTGTTGGGACCAACTTATCTAAAATAATAATAATAATAATAATAATAATAATAATAATAATAATAATAATAATAATAATAATAATAATAATAATAATAATAATAATAATAATTTCATAAGAAAATGAAAGTTAAGATTTCATTTATTGATTTTAAACATTATCGATTTCATTAATTATGCACTTTAATTATTGTTATTAATTTGTGTTTGTATTTTAACCAGGAAATTATCCAAAGTTCTATGATGCAATCAAACGTGCCTACCCAGATATCCAAATTATCACAAATTGTGATGCATCTAAGGAACCATTAAACCACCCTGCTGATTTGTATGATTATCATGTAATTAATACCCTAATTAACTTGCATAATCTATTTCATTCACTTTCCTTTATCCTTCTAAATTATAATAATATGATGTTCTTAATTATCAGCAATACCCAAAGTCTTCCAATTATATGTTTAACTTGGCTCAAGTGTTTGATCATGCCTCCCGAATTGGTCCAAAGGTTTGATCATATCCTCATTAATTTTTTATATATACTTGTATAACAAATTTTACATCAATTCATGTGAAAAATCATCATAGTGTATTTCCACGAAATAATTGAAAAGTTATAGAGAAGTTTAAATTTTAAACAATTCAAATGTTTCAATTGAATTATCATTTATATTATTTTTCTTTGTTTGAATATAGTAATTGTTTATTCAAAATTAAGTTATTTTTAAAATTTCAAATTTTTGCAGTAGATATATAAATATCAAAACAATAGTGGTTCGAAATGGAAGTTTAAAATACCAAGTCAAAACTAAAATTTTGAAAAGTTGAAGTCGAATTTCAAAATTTATAAGGATCAATTTTAAAAATTACGAGGACAAATTCAAAATTTTTGAAATGTTTATGGATAAATTTGTAAATTTTGAAGAAAAATACTATATGGACCATTTTAAAATTTATATAGTATATGGTAAAAAGAGAATTTTGAATTATTAAATTTTAAGTAATATTTAAAATTTTATAAATTTAACTTTAATAAAATAACTTATAAAATTCCTTAAGTTTTTAAAATTTCTAAATTTTTTTATATATTATTGTTGAAGTTATATTGAATATTGTACAGGCCTTTGTGAGTGAATATGCTATGACGGGAAAAGAAAGTGGAAGAGGAAACCTTTTGGCTGCAGTAGCAGAAGCTGGATTCCTTATTGGATTAGAAAAAAACAGGTTTAATATAAACAATTTAGTTAAATGTTTTTTTTTTAATATAAACACTTATCATATAAATATTTATAAATATTTGTATAAATTAGTTTTATATTAGATGATAAAATCAAATCATATTATTTTTTACAAATTGTTTACATAAATTATTTTGATGTGCTCGTGAAAATAAATTGAAAATAGTTTATAAACATGACATATTTATATAAACTCTTTTGAATAATCTTATGTGTGTTTACGTGAGTGATACTTTCAATTTGGTTTCTCCATTAGATTCAAACTTGAGCATGAATTTAACTCATGAGATTTTTGCGTCTTTTGCTTTATTAATCAATTAAGCGTTTTTGTTTATTTACTTTAGCAAGTATTGACACTTCTTATTCAATTAGTGTCGGACACATGTCACTGTCATATACCAAAATAAAATTAAAATATTGATTATATTAAATTAATTTATTATTTTCTCAAATTATTATCAGCGTCAACGACGTGTCAATGTGCATCCGATGCATTTGATAGATATTTTCTAGTTGAATAAGATAGATATAATATAAGTTTTTATTTATTTAATTAATCTTAACTTCACATTTTCGTTTTTTAATGCAGTGATCTTGTCGAAATGGTTAGCTATGCACCACTCTTTGTGAACAACAATGACCAAAAGTATGAATTTTCATTTTGCATGAAATTTCCAAATTTTCAATATTCCATTATATATTTCTTAAAATAAAAAAAAGATAATAAAAATGATTTGATTATCAATGGTTAGGTGGAACCCTGATGCAATTGTATTTAATTCTCACCAAGTTTATGGAACTCCAAGCTATTGGGTGCTTAGCCTATTCAAGGAATCAAGTGGAGCCACATTTCTAAATTCAACCCTTCAAACTAATTCTCCTACACTTGCTGCTTCTGCAATTTCATGGAAAGATTCTATAAATGGTAAATCAATTTTGAGAATAAAGGTAAACTCAATCTCTTTTTATTATATATATTCATAAATGCTTCCAAATATACTTTTTTTTTTACTTCATATTATTAATAAATATACTTTTTTATATTGAAATTTTGAGTTTAAGAGCGTTTTGGACTCACTTTTGAGAGAGTTAAAAAGTTAAAAGTAATTTTGAAAATTTAAAATTGATTTGGTATATTTGGAGGTTCTATTGATTATTATTTTATACATTTGATTTTAATCTAAAACTATGATTTATAGTTTTTGTTTTTAAACGTGATTTTTACATTTTAAGGTGTGTTTGGTTAAAGTAATGTGCTTTCACTATTCATTTAATCTAAAAGGAACAAATGACTTGTGCAGGTTGCAAACATGGAAAGCCAAACAGTGAATATTGTGATTTTTATTGAAGGGTTGGAGTCAAGTGTGCATCTTTCCTGGCCAAGAAAAACAGTGCTTACATCATCCAATCCAATGGATGAAAATTCATTTTCAAACCCAAATATGGTACCTAATAAGCAAAAAAAAAAAATGTTTTTATAACTTTATTATATTGTTTGTAATTAACTAACTAGCTTGTGAATATTATATATGTAACCAATCTTTGTTATGTTTATTGTATGTGTAGGTGGTGCCAAGAGAAAGTATACTTGATTATGCTGGCAAGATCATGAATTTCCAAATTGATCCACTTTCAGTGACATTGTTTGATATGACAATGTACTAAATAATTCATAAGAATATTTTGTTATGAGTAAGAAAGAAAGAGTTGTGTTCTTCTTCTTTTGACAAAATGAATATGAGGCATGGATTTATTTGAGTTTATAGAGTTTGATATGTCAAAAATACTCTTTTATTTTAGTTGAAAATATTGATTTTTTGGTTACTTTAAAATAAGAAAAATCGCGCTATCTTCTTAAGAAAAATGTAAATTATATATATATTTTTTTAAATTTAAATTATGTTTATCACCATTTCTTATAATAAAATTTAAAATTAAACACATTTGTAATTCTTATAAAATTTTGTTTTTTTTTTTTTCTCAATGATAGACTTTCATTTTGACTTTTAGTTCCTTATAGATTGCTTTAGTGATATAAAATATTGTTTATCATTCTTTCCATGAAGCCAAATGTTCTGAAATTGTTTCTACATGTTTATTTCAATGGTTTATTTTAGTATAAACAAAATCAGAGTGTAAGGTATACATTCTCTGGTCTTGTATTTCCTGGATGCATATAATATTTATATTTATCTTTCTATTTTATATATTTTAATCGTTAATTTTTTATTATCAATCAATTGTATTAAATTTTGTTTGATACAAAGACATGTTCGGTAGTTCTTAAAGATATATATATGTATGTATAACATGTATATATTAGTAAAAAGTAATTAAAAATGTATTTATCAAACTAGTTGACAATATTATCTCAATTGTAACACAAAATAATAACTCTTACTCTTTTATATATGTTATATCAAAACTTTTTTTTTTAATTTATCTTTTAAATATATATCAATATAAATAACACGTATAAAATTAAAATAACAAATATAATTTTATCCGTGCTTCAAAGAAGTTCATGGTCTAGTATTGATCCCTCCATGAAAATATTTTGTTTAGTAAACATCAATAAAATTAATAAAAGACATACAAATCAACTTAAATAGTTTTTTGGTTCATCAAAATAAGCATATGACTTTTTAAATTTGTGGTACAATTTTTTTTAGAAAGACTAAAATAATTGGTATTTTTAAATTAAAAGAATTAAAGTTTTACTTTGCAAATTTAATAGATTAAATTAACCAAACTTTATAGAAAAAATTAATCGGGGAAAGTCAAAAATATTTTTATGCAAAGGAGAAAAAGATGAAAAACCAAAATAATTATACTTTAATAATATATAATATAACATAATTAATAAATAATTAAGTCATTTAAATATGTAATCATAAGTTCATCTATCATCCTTACGTAAGAAATAATATTTATTATGAAAGATTATTCTTTTAAATATATTTCCACATCTTAAAAATTAATCTCTAATTTATGCTAGAAACTACCTTAAGGCAATTAAAAATGACTCTACTTTATTTTATTTTTATTTTTTTAATGACTATACTTATTAACTTAGTAAAACATTAATTTTATACTTGAATGCGTGATTCACTATCATTATTACAAAAATATATTTAAATATATTTTTATTTATTTTTTTAATTTTCAATTATATTTTTAATTAATTGTTTAATCTTAAAATATATTTTTTTATTAATTAATTTAATCTATAAAAATACTATAAAAAAATGTAGAGATATATTTATAATTTTGATAAATTAAAATATTATGATAACAACACTGGATAAGTTATTAACCACCGAAAAATAAGAGGAATTTAGGGGTTCCTTTGTTGCAAAATAGGGAATCATAATAAACAAAAATTGCTCAAAAAATTGAAGACAATGATGATCAAACCTTACTAGATGAGAAAAAGAGTGAACAATGTTGAAGAAATCAATTCAAATATTGAAAGAATTTACATCATCATCAACAACAACAAGATGTGATGTTCATATGAAATTGAATCACTCATTTAACAATTGGGTCAGAAACATTAGAACAACCTCGTACTCTGTCCCAAGGGAGAAAGTTGAGTGTGTAGTGATAGGAGCTGGTGTGGTTGGCATAGCAGTGGCAAGAGAATTAGCACTCAAGGGTAAAGATGTAATTGTCATTGAATCAGCATCCACTTTTGGTACTGGTACTAGTTCTAGAAACAGTGAGGTTATTCATGCTGGAATTTATTACCCTTATGGTTCTTTTAAGGTTGGTGTGTTTCTTTGCTAATAAAGTTTTCATTTTTATGTAACCCCAAAAGAGAAAATTTGCATTTTTATGTTTTGATTGTGGTTAAATTTTCATACACTTTTGTTGGTTACACTTTTTTTTCCCAGCTATACTCAAATAGTTATATTCATGAATATAGTAAATTAAGTTCACGTAGATTACGATGAATTGTAACCAACAAAAGTGTTTTTGATGTTGTGTAACCAACTCGTTGAGCTCAAGTGGTTTTAATGAGTTTTAAGATTAGATATTTTGTAGTAGAGATAATAAAGTTAGTTAGAGGTGGTTAGTTGGTTAGACTTAGTTGGTTAAGTTTGAAATGTGCTCTATAAATAGAGCTATTGTATTTGTATCCATTGTTTAACTAATCTTTTTAATCATCAATATGAAATATTCTAAGGAATTTTCTTTTGTATCAAACTCTCAAACATATTTTCAATGTTAGATTCATCTTCAACTCTATGATCCCGTGCTTTCTAACACACATAGATCAAAAACCTTGATGTCACAGCCATAATTACGGTTGCGGACAATCATTTAAAACCTTGGGACATTATTTCTATTGATGATGTGAAATTAAGGAAGAGTTTTCTCTATTGATGATGACTATAACATGTTTTTACATCTTATCACGTACTTATGTATTTTTATTTGCTTAGAATGTAATTTAGTCTTCTTTTGCAGGCACTTTTTTGTGTAAAAGGAAGAGATATGTTATACAAGTATTGCTCCAAGCATGATATTCCGCACAAACAAACCGGTAAGCTTATAGTGGCTACTCGACCCTCTGAGATTCCAAAGCTAAATGACATTTTGAATCACGGTATTCAGAACGGGGTTGATGGTTTGAAAATGATGGATGGTGTCGATGCCATGAAAATGGAACCTGAATTGCAATGCGTGAAAGCAATACTATCACCTCTCTCAGGGATTGTTGATTCTCATTCTTTAATGCTTTCTTTAGTGGTATGCATTTCTAGCTTCTTTTATCATGTTGGAACGATGGACTAACATATCCAAATTCGGATAAAATCAATCACATATCACAGAAAATCACAGTTTGTTCAAATTCTGTTATGCTGACATGTCATAGCGCCGCTATTTGACAATATCTTGTATTAAATAATGTATTGCAAAACAATAGCAATTTGTTTGAATTTTGCTACGCTATAGCTACTCTTTGACAATACTAATATATTATTTCTTCAATCAATTATTTTAACCAACCATTTTCTTTATTTGGAGTTAAAATTGGATATTGACAGGAATATAAACCCAATGTTGGTCCAGGGGGAAGCTGAAAATCACAGAACAACTTTCACATATAATTCGACCGTCATCGGTGGCCATCTCGAAGGAAATGAGATTTGTCTCCATATATCAGAAACCAAGAGTCTTAAAGAATGGAATGAGACATCAAATTTGCAACCAGAACTAGTACTTATTCCTAAACTTGTAGTAAACTCTGCCGGCCTAAGTGCACTTGCCCTTGCAAAAAGATTTACTGGCCTACAAAACCGAGTTATTCCTCCAGCCTATTATGCACGCGGTTGCTACTTCACATTGTCTAATACTAAAACAACTCCTTTCAGACGTTTGATATATCCTATACCGGAGGTTGGCGGCCTTGGAGTGCACGTTACTTTAGATTTGAATGGTCAGGTCAAGTTTGGACCGGATGTTCAATGGATTGACGGTGTTGATGATATTGAAAGCTTTCAAAATAAGTACTTTTTAATACCCTTTCATTTTGTATGCCTTTTGAATTCCTTTAGTATCTAGTTATATGCCATGTCTAACACTTAAGTAATCATTGATCTTAGGTTTGATTATTCAGTACATGCAAATCGCGCCGAGAAGTTTTATCCAGAGATAAGAAAGTATTACCCAAATCTAAAGGATGGATCTTTGGAACCAGGATATTCAGGGATCAGACCTAAACTTTCAGGACCATATCAATCACCTGTTGATTTTGTAATACAGGTTATATTTTTCATACTCTCTTACTACAGTTTCTACTTTTTTTCTATTGATAGTGTTGTGTAAACTTAAGATTTCAATGCTACGTTTCTTCCATCTAACCAAAATTAGCCAATTGTTGGTATATGCTGCTTTATGTTCTGTTTTTTATCAACTGAAGTTTATTTTGTACAATTTTAGTTATAAAAAAAAAAGCTTGGATTGACACTGAATTTAGCATAATTATAGCGTGCCACTGTGATTTTGATAAAAACTACCGTTTGAAGCTTCAACAAAATTACAGTGGAACCATGATTTCTTCAAACTCACAGTGGAACTGTGATTTATTCAAACTCACGTCGTGATTCCAAACATGTACGAAATATATTTGCATTGGTCTCCTAAACCATTCATGTGTCTTCACTTATCAACTTAAGCTCCTAAGGTAGCCTCTACGATCAACTCATCTAGAGTTCGACCCTTGCTGCTCCGATCTTGTAATATTTATTTTTGAATTTATGCACAAGATAGGTTGTCTATATGCATTTTTTCACCTAAACTCAACAGTTTTTTACATGGTTAATGCAGTTCACGCACATGGATAATGAATTGTTAGCTTTGGTTAATAGATATATCAGACGTCACAATTCATTAACCATCCACTAAACTTCATTAACCATGAATTCAATTGTAACTTACAGCGGTTTTTAGGTGTTCAAATCTTCCTATAGTTGGAACACCTCAAATTGTGGCTAATAAAATTTAGTTAATGGTTAATGAGTTATTAAATCTTGATATACTCATAAACCACTCATTCAAATGCATTAACCACGTGTATGAACTACATTAACTATATAAAAAGTTTTCGAATTTAAGTGTCACAAATTTTTTTGTTCGAATAACATTTCTGTAAAATTAACACATGCATTATTATTCTTACTCTTTATGTGAATCCAAACAACTCATTAACATGAGGTTCCAATGTAAATGAAGGGTGTTGTTAGGATTTTTTTTTACATTGTAACTAAATATTTGAAACTTTGGCCTAACTTTAATTTCATTTATGCAGGGTGAGGACATTCATGGAGTACATGGTCTTATTAATCTTTTTGGAATTGAGTCACCTGGTTTAACATCCAGCTTAGCAATTGCAGATTTTATTTCTACTAAGTATTTGGGATGATAATAGGCATGCAACGTAGAACTTGTAGATGCATGACATCACCAAAAGCCAAATTGTTATTACACATGAAAAAATCATGCAATTATAAGCTAAAATGTAATGAGGTGATTGAAATCATAACAATAATGCTATTTCACAACAATGAAGCAAATATTGTACAATACTGCATTCATGTGTTAGTATATTTAACATTTGTTTATTACCTCATAATAGCAGCTCGACCAAAGATCAAATCCAGTAGAAGCAAAGCGAACCGACGCGACATTGATTGCCTTTATAATATGGATGTTCAAATTTATCATCATTTAAGAGTTGATTTTCAAACCCTCGTGCCATTTACCAGTGATGCATCAGCTCATGCCAGACAACACAAGTTTTTCAAGGTTCTTTCACTTACTGGTCTATGAGTTGCACATGTTTTTTTCCATGACCTGACATAATGGCGTGTTTGTTTCAAGTTATAAAATCATATACTCAAATGATACCAATGGAGGACACTTATTTCAACTGTGCTTCCCTCCAATAATTGAAATGCTCCCACTTGAACACATTCAGATAAGATCTTCCAACAAAGTGTTATTTAGAAAATGTATTTCCCTTAAAAAGTTTTTGTAAGTGAAATTCACAAGCCCAAAATGTGAGCTAGTCCAAAGCTTGATCCATGAATTTTGCTCAAATCATGATTCTCACAATCTTAGTTCATGGACATTAACTCCAATTGGTCAACAAAAAATTGAGATGGTGTCTGCTCCACTAAAATCCATTTACTGAGGCCAAAATAAATTTGATGCTGGCAGTGTTCCAATTAGAGTCACATCAAAGTTTTATTTCTGCACAAGCAGAGTCACATCAACTGATCAAAGCACTTCTAAAAGAATCTTTTTTGTAAAGGAATTTTGTTTTCGTGACAAAAAAACATCCTTTCTGGGATTGGGATCAAGTGCAATCGAGATTAGGTGCACTCACGCAATCATAGTATCTCATAATGGAATTCTCCAGATTTAAAACTTAATTTTATGAATTAAAGAAAAAAAAAATATCGGCTTCAAAATTAAATCCAAATCGTTCGATCTTTATTATCATATAACCAAAATGGTGTAACTGTGACTGCACCTAATCTTGAACCCTTTTTTTCAAAATAAAAGAAACAAAATCCAATGTGTAACAAATGAAACACAACAATTAATCATTCACAGATGTATAATAACCAAATTCCACTCTTCTACAAATTTCTCCACATTAACAGCAACTACATTCTACTTCAAATGAAATAGTTTAAAAGTAATCTTTAACTGGTCTAAGCAAATGCAATGGAGCAACGGCTATAAATTACAAAAAATGCTCGCATAGAAAAAAAGGAAAATGAAACTAAAGCCACATGTAAACCAGAATTAGACTAAAGTATATTTATAGTGCTGGTTAAGTGATAATGATATAAATATAGATACAACAACAAAACTTTAGTGGAATAAAGCAAGCTGTGAAGATCTGATTCCATCACAAACAACTATCTTCTTCCAAATGTATGAAACCTGAGAGTCGAACAATGCACATGAGACATCAAAAGGATGCCGAACTAGTTCGGCGGAGCTGATTCTTAGGCTCGGGTGGCGGCACACATAGCACCTCCTTCTCCATCTCCTGTAACAATACAAATGTTACTGTGAGTAGAGATGAATTATATTGAAAATATTAAATTGTTATCAAATAAGTACTTCATTACATTCATAGTTATTTATTCAACACTGGAAATTTTGCTAACAAAAGTTATAAAATCTTTATTTTCTTCTGGCACTATAGCTTTCGAATAAATTAGACATAGCAATAAGTATTAAGGATAGTAGGCCGAGAACAACGTATGAAGTTCGACAGGAGCCACACGGCCAAGGGCATACACAAAAAGCAAGAGATACCAAAATCAGCACAATAGCATGAAGTTATTTTCTCTACACTTTGAATTGTAAATAACAACAATTAAACATCCAAATGAATCAAAAGCTTAACACCAGAATCGTGAAAATACTCATTGAAGGCATAGAAACATACATTCTGTCTTCTAAGCCTTTCATTTTCCTCTTCTAAACGCGAAACTTTAAGTTCCAGTTCTTGTGTGTAAGCCTGTCCATACCATCAACATAGATATTACCTTGTGTCAAACAAAAAAAAAAAGAGAGAGAGAACTTCAAAACCACACACATAGAAAACAGTATAACCTGTCTTCTCGCCCGTGACCGAGCAGCAGATTCCCTATTTTTAATCATCCTCTTTTGTCTCCTCTCCACAGTTTTCTCTACCACTATACCGGAAGCAACCCTCTTTCGACCTAGCGTTTGTGTATCTGATAATGTACCTGTTGAATTTTAGATAAAGGAGGAGAGAAATACTAAGAACTTCAGATATGATATTATTGATAATAACCGGATACCAACTTCATAGTAGCTTGATACAAGACTAAATACTAATCCCTTATTATAGGGATAAGTACTCAAACCAAAATAAATAGAGAAATCGTGAAACGAATAATACTAGGAGATAAGAATATTGAAATTAATCTTAGGAGATAACAGAAGATTCGTTAATATCAAAAACTTATCCTAGGAGATAAACCAAGATATTCTACCATAATATCAAGAATATTAACAGATATTATTTTATCTTCTAACATTACCAATTAAAGAAGACGGTGACAAGGCTGCATCCAAAACTTGATTCCCTGCAACCTGAAAAGTCACAAAACCCCCCATCATATTGTTCTGATGATTATCATGTTGCTGCACTGAAGCAAGCTGGTGATATTGCATCCAATGACCATGTTGTGAAACATTTTGCTGAGAATGAGAATCACCATTTGAATTATCAACACCTTCTTTGTTATTATGAAACGATTCACCAACAACTCCAGCTTTCACCAAGAAATCCTCCAAAGTCATTTCTCCGAGTGTCGGTACTCTTTCCTGCACTTTCCTATCCCTATTAACACTCCTCTTCTTTACTTGCATATCTTTCCACACCTCATCAACAGTTTTCTTGCTAAGATCACCAGATAAAGTTAAACTCCCTTGTGAATTCAAAGAACCAAGTTGATTATGTTGCATGTTATTAGCATCAAAATCAGAAGCTTCAGCAGCTTCAACACTCCAAACACTCTTCAGAAGCTCATCAAGATTCATACTTCCAAGTGGTTTCCCTAAATTTCCAAGCTGGTTTTGTACTTCATCAAGGGTTAGATTATACAAAGATCCTGACCTAGATAAAGGTGAAGTCTTTGACTCTTGAACTACCCCATTTTGAGACCCCATTTATTTTTCTCTAAGCTTCACAACAAACCTACAACTCTATATCTTCCATTTCCAAACCTAATCAATCTTCTTACCCCAAAATCTACTTCAACCACTATTTGGCAGTAAGCAAAAAAGTGAACTGAAAAAACCAAAAATAAACTGTTTAAGAAGCAATTTATGTATCCAAAAGACAAATTGAAACAAAAAGAAAAAGGGTTGGAACAGAACATACCTGAAAAATGAAATCAATCACAAATACAAACAGAGACAATCTCACAAACACATAACATGCAATTTTAAAACATCGTTAAAAATTGGTTCCAAAAGTAAGAAAGAAAAAGAGCAAGATCAGGTGTTTAAAAGGGAATCAATGCTATAGGACAGATGCTCCACAAACACAGGATGATAGTTTTTTTAGAGAGAGAAAGAGACTAAAAAGTCATAAACTAATTATGCACGTGATTTACAATTCTATCACCATTACTATGCATTAATGAATTAATTAAATTCAAATTCAGATATACATGTAATATTTAATTCAACTATTAAATTACATTCAACTATCAAATATCAATATTATTAAATCTATAATATAATGAGTCACATTTTTGTATCATAATTTTGTTTATTATTTCATCGACAACCAGAAAAAGAATTCAAATATGAATGATGCAAAAATCTTAGCACATATAAAACCACTTATGAGATAATGGAACATTCCTTAGGAGAGACCATTCCTTACACCACTAACATAATATGCTTAACTATATTTTTTCTTAGTAAATGTTTTTCTTTAGAGGAGTAAATGTTTTTTAAGATCATGAAACTAATTACACACATTGAATATAAGAAATATAGTAGATTAAATGTTTGAATTTATATTCCAACACATTAAATATTTATGCGATCTTTGTTATATGATATGTCCTGAAAATTAATTTAGTTTTTTAAATTTAAGAAATAATAGACTAGTCTTTAAATAATTATTTAAATCAATATTAACGTTTTGGTGTAATGTTTAATTTACTATTTTGATGAAAGATTGCTATATAAATTTTTTAATATAGAGATTAAATTGATTAATATTTTTAATTTAAAAGATTAATTTTTAATTTTTTAAATTAAAAAATTATATTATTCTCTTTTTAGAGTAGCAACATGGAATTACGAAAATGTATATTTACTATATTTGTTCTATAATATAAGAAGAAGAAAAATCTATGTATTTTATTTAAATTTTGAATCAAATAAATTAATATTTTATAATTAACTTTTGTTTATATATTTTGTCATGGAGAATATTTGTTTTAAAATAGTGCAGTATTTTTCACTTTGTTTAAATATATGAATACAATTATACATTTTATTTATTTATTTTAGTGTTTATAATTTTTTTTTGTTTTTTGCTCTTTTAATTTTGTCTCTGTAAAATTAATTTTTATTAGAATAAATTATTGCAATATACATATATATATATATATTATAATATTTCATTTTAATCTCTTAATTATTAATAATATAAGAAATTACATAAACTAATTTTATTAAAAATCAAACTTTACAGAAATTAAAATTAAAAAAAAAATGACCAAACACAAAACACAAATATTTGCAAAAACAAAAAAACTCACAATATTTATTTGCAGTAAAAGTAAGAAGCATTGATTAATTAATTAATAAATAAATAAAACTGAATGTACTGCTTGCTTGCAGAGTTGTATTTGCTGCGGAATCTCTGTACATAAAATCAGACATTTGATTTTACCTTTGTGAATGGGACATAAATTCACACCAACCAAGGTAGAAGAAATAGTAACAAATATGAAGAAAAAGAAAATTATCTATTGACTATGGTACATGAAAATGAAATGAAAGGGACATCACTTCCTTTTTCTAGTCATTTTCTATTTTCTATACACTATAGCCTATAGGTGTAGTTCATTCAATTAATCCTATACACATGAATAAAATATAAGTATTCCAAAAGTATTTACATTATACAATATAATTCGATGGATTTCATATTTATGTGGCGATAATGAAAAATTATTTTGTCTTCTAAGGATACTGTTATATGTTAGTTGGAGGACATTTAATATTTTACATACATTTAAGAGTATTTTCCTACATCTAACATAAATAGTTAGACTTGTATAAAACAGTGAATTTAAATTCAAATTTATATTAAAAGATATATTTTTATTTAGTTTCTAATATGTTTTAAATATAATAAAAAATATATGGAAATCAAATAAAACATTCAATTAAGTCAATTAATTTTTTAGATTTTTTTGTCAAATTATAAATTAAATTTACAAAATTGTCTTTTTTAAATGTTTACACAAAAAGCTCATAAATTTCATATTAATATCAAATATTCAACCGCTCATATTAAATGTTTTTAATTTAAATTAATAAAATATTAAAAATAATTAATTTTTCCTTTGTATCAAATATACTTTTAATTGCTTATAATAATAATAATAATGAGATATTGTTTAATTATGGAAATTTTTAAGAGTTAATGTAGTAGACTGACATCATGATGTGATTGATCCATAGAAATTAATCTGAAAGGTGAAAATCTCTTTTCATTTTTAAAACCATAATATTTTTAAATAACAACATGAAAGGAACTATTTTCTATGCAAAAGATGAAAGAACTACAAAAGTTAAGGAACTAAACGAGAAGTATCCCTTTACAATCATAAGATAACAAATGGTGACTAGATTAGTTGGTACTTGAATTATCAAAACAACAATTTGTCTTTCTAAGAAAAAGATCGACGAGTAATCACCATGTTAACAATGATGATAGAATTAATCCATCTCCACAAAAGAGGTGTAATGTTTAAAATTTTAATCATATTTAATTCAATTATAATCAGTATACACCGACTTAAATTATAATTGAATTTTTGAACATAACAGTCACTCACATATCTAATAAGCATTAAAAACATCAATACTAATAACATGCCAAAAACATTGTATAGTGTTGCCATGCCATTGTATCTATCGTTCATTATATGAATCTTGGTTGACTTTTTGGCAAGAAAGTGACCTACAAAATAGATCAAGTGCTGCATGGTCACTATATTAAATATATTTCGATAAACACACAAAAGATATATTTTTTAATAATAATAAAATTTTAATTTTATATTTCATTAATATTTTAAAAAGATATTTTTTGTATATGTGTCTAAAAACTATATATTTCATAATGTGACCATACAAAACTAACTCTACAAAATGTAACTCATAGTTCATAGGATGCTCTAGAGTCTTTAGGAGGAAACTTCGTAAAATAACATGATAAATCTGATTTTATTTTTTGTGACATTTCAATTTTCTATTCAAACTTTATAAATGTTCTAGAAAAACATTTTCTAGTAAAATGGTATCAATTCTCTATTTTAACTACCTTATTATCTATTTGTATGCATATATTTGACATTTTTTTTGTTTATTAAGAGTAAAAAATATTTTTATTATAATTTTTTTATTTATCCTCATTTATTAATCTAGTAAAAGATATAATGTAATTATCTTTGTGTTTTTATTTTTGTTTTCTAAAAACCTAATATCAAAATTCACATACACTAAATACAGATAAAAGAGAATTACGAATACACACATTCCACAAAATAAATAAATTATATAGACTTTCTTAACAATCCAACTAACAAAAAAAAAATATAGACTTTCTTAACAATCCAACTAACAAAAACTTATTGTATTTAAATGATTAATTTCGAGATGAATTTAGAACCTATCTGCGTGGCATTTCCTTTGCAAATTGTAACTTTAGTCATGTAGGTAAAGAAAGAAACATTGTAGTCCATTTGTTGGTTCAATTTGTTCATTCTAACTTTAATGAAATTTGGATTGAGGAGATTCTTGTTCACCATCTAAATCAGGTATATTTGAACTCTATTCATAAATCTGAGGTATTTTCAGTCAAAAAAATAAATAAATCAAATAAAAAATAAATATTTAAAAAATTAAATTAAAAATTGATATTTCTTGGTATATTAATTACTATGCACTGATATCATATTTTTTTTACAAATACATCAAATTAAATTATATCTTTTCTTAAAAAAATTTAATTGTATCATAACATATAGAACAAAAAAAAAATGATATCATACTATATTTATTTTGTCATTTTTGTCTTTAAAGTTTAAACTACTACACTAATATTTTTATTGTGAAATATGAATATATGCATAAATTTATTATTGAGAAAAAGGACTATATACAATCAATATAAATTAATTTTATATGAGCGGTTAATAAAAATCTTAATTGTAATTATTTTAAAATAACTACATAATCAATGATTCATATTTAATTTTCGTATAAAATTGTTTAAAATTATTTGTTTATACATACATTTATTTTTGTTGACTCGAAGATGCATATAAATTAAATTTTATTTTTTCATATAAATTAAATTTTAAATTCTACAGACAAATTGCAACTTTTGATGTCTCATTCAATAGCTCGATAAGAAAAAACAATTTTTTTTTATTAGAAAAGTGAAATATGTATAAAAGAAAAAACAAAAATACAGCCTAACATACTGCATTGTCTAATTATTATTGGCATAATTTCGGACAAAAAAGGCATAATATTAATATTGCAGAGTTGAGTAAAAAAAAACCATAGGGTGCCTTTGGATGCATGTACATTTAGGTCATTACAGCTTATCTGAATAAGCACTTATTTTATATATGAGGAATAACAACACAAATGAAAGACTTGTTGTGTTGACATCACACTTCACACCTTCAACTTCAATGGCTTCTGAGAAAGAAGCTGCCCTTGCTGCTACTCCCTCTGATTCTGATTCTCCCACCATGTATGTTTCATTCTTCTATTCTACGTTGAATTTCTTTTTCTTGTTGTTCCCTTTTTAATTGGTATTTCAATTTCACGTAAAGTTCCTATTTTTTCATGTTTTGATTATTTGGGTTTTGTTTGTTGATACATAAACCCTGAAAAGTTTGCATTTTTATGCAATTAGGTTTATTGGGTATTGAAATTTTTGGCATTTTTTATATAACTTTTATATAATTAAGTCGATCTTATTGGGAAAATAGAATTGTTTGAAGTTGTAATGAATATCTGGGTTTTTGTTTGTAGAAACTGAAACCCTAAAAAGGTTGCATCTTTATGCAGTTAGTGTTATTGGGTATTTAAATTTTATAATTAAATTGATCTTATTTGGAAAAGAATTGGTTGAAGTTGTTCTGATTATCTGGGCTTTTGTTTTTGTTGAAACAGAAACCCTAAAAAAAGTTGCATTTTTATGCAGTTAGGGTTTTTGGGTATTGGAAACTTAGCATTTGTTTTTGTTACAATTAAGTCAATCTTAATATTTGGGAAAAAGAATTTTTTGAAGTTGTGTGTTTGTTGATACTATTTTGTTGTGTGCTTGATTGATGAAACCCACTTTTGAATTTGGTTTTTGTTTAATTTTACTAGCTTCTAAATTTGCTGTGATTTTGATTAGTGTTTTTGATTTCGCATGGTGGTTTTGGTGCATACACCCAAATTTATTTGAAAAGTTCAAAGGTTCTGTTAGGGTTTTGAATAGTGGTCGCGGTAACGGTGTTGCAATACTTGATATTGCGGAGAGTTGCAGTCAAATGCGGCCTCAATACAGTTGCATTGCTTTTGGAAATGTATGCCGCGGCCCAGATCGCGGATACAGACCTTTATTTAATTACCTCCTCATGTTGGATGTAGAAGAAGATATTTCATTTTTTTTTAGATTTTTGGAAGTGCCTATCATTACTATTGTTAATGTTATATTATTCTGAATCATAGATTTGACAAGATCATCAACAAGGAGATTCCTTCTACCGTCGTTTATGAAGACGATAAGGTACTTCCTGATGTGTGATTATTACAAATAGTGGATGCTATGTTTGGTGTTTCATTGGATAACTTTTGTTAACTATCCATTGTGAAAACATTATAAATATAGATTTATGTTGAAACTTCATATGTGGAAAAAAGTTAGCTGCTGGTTAATTTAGGGACCCGTCCATCCCTAACATATACATTGGCCTCTGCTCTTAATAAAGTTGCAAGTAAGGGCAATGAAGGCGAGTATCTTCATTGCCCTAACAATTTAGGGACCTGTCTTTTATCAACTTTCTTTGATCTATTTTTGCTTATATTTTGTTATGAAGGGAGTATCTAATAATAAAAGCATTGGACAGTTGAATTTATAGACCTAAAGGATAATTTTTATTTTTACTTTTTTGTTTTGATTCATGTGCTCTATATTGATTTTCCTCCTTTTTAAAGGTACTTGCCTTTAGGGACATAAGTCCTCAAGCTCCTGTGCACATTCTTATCATTCCTAAAGTCAGAGACGGCTTGACCGGTATTTCCAAGGTAATTTTTTTGCGGCTCTTTTAGTGTTATCAAATAGCTGCTAGAGCTCAAAATTTCATTTCAAAAGCAAATCTTATTATGTTCAATGTTCTTTATGTATTAATTATTTGCTTAAACACAAATTATTATTATCCTCTTTAATTTTGTTTATATACGTTTTTGTGAATTAGTCCTTTCTTGTGTGGTAAATGAAGAAAAATGATAAATTTCGTATAGTATCAGTTTATGTTGATACCATGGAAGTTGTTTTCGATAATAAGAGGCTAATGACATTGATTCATCTGCGCACATATAGTTGATTTAACGTCGTGGAATAAGATTTGGTTAGTTGATAGAATGGTAAATATATATGTCTTCTATTAAGGCTATGTTTGGATTGACTTATTTGAGTTTATTTATTGAATTAAGCACTTCTGAGTTTGTTTGAGAGAGCTTATGAAAACAGCTTATAATATGTCCATAAGCTGTTTTCAGCTAATTTTCACAAGTTGTTCAAGATAGCTTTTGAAAACAACTTATAACTAATATAAAAATAGTTTGACTTTATTTTATCCTTTGTTATTAAAATAGCTTATACAATCTTATGCTAAGAAAAAGACAACAAATGAAAAATCTGTGTATTGCACCAGAGAAATATGGAAATATAAGTTACTTTCTTAGGAATCAATAACATCCAAAGCTCACTTTCTTGTGAAATTTATATTGAATATAAGAATATATTCCAAAGCTCACTTTCTTTGCAATGTTTCACCAGGCCGAGGAGAGGCACTTTGAGATTCTCGGGCGACTTCTTTACACCGCTAAGCTGGTTGCAAAGCAAGAAGGTCTTGACGACGGCTACCGGGTTGTAATCAACGATGGACCAAAAGGATGTAAGTGTTATTAATATCATTCACGCCAACACTTTAAATTTGACAAATATCATCAATTTTTTTGAGTTAATTTTTGTGATTCTTCTATAATGTATATTGAGTTTGATTTTATTTTTAACAGGCCAATCAGTTTACCACATTCATGTGCACCTTCTCGGCGGTCGTCAAATGAACTGGCCACCAGGCTAAAATGTAGGAAAGGATTTGCGGCGAGCCTTCCGCTCGACGGGAATTGTTACACTGGTTTTGCTATCTCTCAGTAATGATTTAAGCAACTAATAATTTGATGCATGGCTTTTGATGCTCTACTAATATTAGCATTGAATATTTATAAAGTGTTCTTGAATTTGGCTCTTAACTATGTTTAAAGTCCTATTGCAAATGTTAGTTGTTATTTTTGTTAATAGAGGGTGTTGAGTTTAACTTGGTTATAACTCCACTTTTTAAAATGATATTAGATTTTATCTTAGATATATTAATAATCTTATTAGGGAATTTTCATCTTTTTTTTTTTCAATAAACAAAATTTAGAATGAGGGGATGGTGCTTCTATTCAAGGTAGAGAAGATTTTAGAGATCATTAAAGTTTATAAATAATTTACATTTGTCTCTTTTCAATAGGACTAGTGGGTATAGGACCTGCAATTCGATCCAATAGTTATATTTTTACCACTAAAGTATTGAATTTGGGAATTTTCTTGTTGTTTAACATTGTCAAGTCAATTAATTAGTCTTTTAGTTGCCTAATAAATGAGAGGTTAATTACTTCTCCTAGTAACTAAAAAGAAGAAAAAGCAAATAAAATAATTGTGGTGGTTAATGGTAGTTGATGTTGTTTAATGTTTGGTTGGTAAGGGATTGTTGATCAAAACACATACTTTTCTCTAATCTCAAAACCTCAAATCTTTTTGGAGTTTTTATTTATTTATTTAAAAATTCATAAAAATAAAAATATTAACACAGCAAATAAAATTATGTCTTATTATTTATTTATTTATTGCAGAGAAAAAAAAGTGAATTGGAATAATAAATAATTTAAGTTATCATAGAAAAAGTAAATAATTTATTTTAAAAGTAGCAAAATTTAATGATATGTGTAAAAAACAATTGTTAAAAGGGAATAAAGGTAGTATAATGATAATATATAGGGGGGTTTAAATATACTAGGTTGGATTAAGTTTTGTAAGTTTTGAGTACGATGTATTTTGAAAATGTTAGATTTGAGGCCATCCTATTATCTTTTTCAAAACCTAAGAAAGTTTGCAAGTCTATTTAAAATAAGTGAATAAGTTTAAGTTTTATTTTGATATTTAAGACTTTATAGAAAATCTAACATTATATCACATTTTATTTTATAATAATGCATTTAAATAAAATAAAATAAGTACATAGCCACCACCAAAAAATAGTAATTATAAGCATTAACTGATAAAAAAAAATTAGTCCTTTAATATAAATTTCTTTTCAATTTATTAGATGTATTTATTATTATTTTTTCAAATATAACCTTAATTATTACTACTACTTTATCTTAGAATATAAAAAATTATTATTGAATAAATCAATACACAAATGACATTTTAGTCATTTTTCTATATAAAAAACATTTTAATTATACTATCAATTTTTCTTAATAAGAGTTAAATTTATAATAGAAACTTATATATAGGGACCAAGGTAGTAAAAAAATAATTAATGTTCCCAACAACCTCAACTAATTTGTGTAGCACCATGGCCAACTTTTCTCTAATAATAATGAAAATCAGAAACAAAACCAAGTACAACAAGTTGTCTTGTTGTCTATGCTTTGCCACGTTTTTCATTAATGGCACCACTTCTCTGTATTTATATAAACCTAAACCTTATACACATTAATCTTTCAAATTAAATTGAAGGTATTGAATTTCACAATTTCATTCATTCTTTATGCCTTATGGCTTCACTTGTACTTCTTCTATCTTTTCTTGTACGCACCAAAAACAAAAACCAAGATTCCATTGTTTTTGCAACTTCCTTTGACACTATTGAAGATGATTCATGTTTGGATGCAAAATGGACACATCAAAAAGAGTGGAGTAACTATGAAATTGAGTTGGAGGAGAATATTTTAAATGACTCAAAAGTTTGTATCTATTTGGTTTAGCAAGGTCTCATAAATGTGAGTTATTGGTTCATGTCTATGTATCTAGTGTTTAATTCATGTCATCTATGTTTCTATCCACTATCTTTTGTTTTATTTATCAAATGCAGTTGATGTAGCATCAACCTCAATCACGATTGCATTAGTGTCGATATCAAAAATAGGATGTTCCAGTTCAGAAAGTGACACCTAATTAGCTAAGATGTAAAAGCAATTTTACAAGCATAATTACATTGTTACATTATGTATGTATATAGTGTTTAATTCATATCATCTATATTCTCATCAATTTTATCTTTTTTATCCCCATTCTCTCCTCTTTTATAGTAAAAAATGTAGTTGATGTAACCTCAATCGAAGTTATATTTGTACCACATAGATATTAAAAGTTTGAAATTGCAGTTTAAAAATCGCTACATAATTAGCTAAAATATAAAAGGAAATTTACAAACATAATTACATTATTGTAATACAAATTCAACAACTTTTACCATTAGTTTCAAATTTAGATTTGGTGATTTGGTGGAAGTCACTGACTGCATGCATTCATGCAGTCAATAACTGTGTGATCGTCTGATTATGATTGGATAATTCAAATATGAAGCAAGAGTTACCCTAATGAATTCGTAACAAAGGGATGGCTCTCATCCTCAAAACTCTCAAAATAAAACACTTCAACATACCAATCATTTAAGCAACTTCTATGATAAGCCCGTTGGAGACTAAACAATTTATTTTCAACGCCATTTTTCTTCTTCAATGACATAAGTGATGACCCTTTTTCAGCTTCTTGTATAAGCTTGTGAAATTCTCTTGGCCCTCCCGAAGGAATTCTTATAATCCTCAAGGGATGCTTCCCTATGATTCTTTTTTTGTCATTGATTTCTGCAGCAATACGATCTGGTACAATGAATGATTCATTTACACATTACTTCTATTAAGAAAAAAGTAAGTATAAATATGAAGTCAATAAAATGATACTTTTACATAATTACACTACTTATTCACCGTTACCATAATAGCAAAATAGAAAATAATTACTTAAAAATTACATAAAATGTTAATTAGATGATATAATTAAAAATAATAATTAATATTATGTTAAGAAATAAGTATTCATTTTTAAATAATGTTTTTTATATATAGATAGATCACTAACTGATTCAAAAGACATATATATGTAAACCATCTTCAAATTATAAATTTTTTATAATCTTACTAAATTCGTTAAATCTAACACACCTAAATTTTTTGTTTATAAGAAAAAGTAAAGATAATGTTCAAGATTACATAAGTATAAAATGTTTAAAAATAAAATAAAAAATAGAGGTCTAAAATTCTACCACTAATGAATTTCAATATCATTAAGTGATTTTTTTTAGAATAGGTACATAGACATGTTATGATTATGAGAATTGTTCTAGATTAGTTGAGAATTGACATAACAAAACTTGAACCAATAGAAGCTGTGAGTTGAAATTGCTTTTGCTATAAGCTATCAATTGGACGTGGTTTTGTTGCTTTTCCTGTGGTACTTGTATTTTCATTTCATATGTAAAATAAATACAATTAACTTATTGGATATATATATATATATA